>NW_028270152.1:104466829-104628796 GCF_037043375.1 Chiloscyllium plagiosum
AGCTGGGACGTGACAGATACCTTTGTGGCATCCTTTTACACAGGTGAGGTGCTAGAGGACTGGAAGGTTTCTTATGTTGTCCTCCTGTACAAGAAGATTAGTAGGGATATTCCTGGTAGCTACAGGCAAGTGAGCCCGATGTCAGTTTGCGGGAAGTTTCTAGAGAAGGTACTGAAGGATCGAATCTATTTATATTTAGAAAAGAATGGGCTGATTCGTGACAGGCAACATTGTTTTGTACGGGGGAGACCGTGCTTTACCAACTTAATAGATTTCTTTGAGGAAGTGACAAAGCTGATAGATGAAGGAAGAGCTGTAAATGTCATATTAATGTATTTTAGCAAGGCGTTTGATAAGGTCCCCCGTGGTAAACCCACAGAGAAAGTGTAGTCGCATGTTGTGCAGCTTGGTCTGGATAGGTGGATAAACAACTGTTTGAGGAACAGGAGACAGAGAGGTATATTCGAAGGGAGTTTCTCGAAATGGAGAAAGGTGACCAGTCGTGTTCCACAGGGATCAGTGTTGGAGACAATGTTGTTTGTGATATCCACAAATGACCTGCAAATGGGCAGTATTGGTATGATCAGAAAGTTTGCAGATGAAATTGGGATTGGTGGAATAGCAGAAATCATAAGGGATTGCCAAAGAATGCAGAAGAATATAGAACGACTGGAAGAAAGGAGGTTGAGGGGGACCTGATTGAGGTTTACAAAACCATGAAAAGTATAGACAGGGTAGATAGGGATACGCTTTTTTTCCAGGGTTAAGGATTCAATAACGAGAGATCAAGCTTTTAAGGTGAGTGATGAAAAGGTGAAGGGGGATATAATTAGTAAGTACTTTACAACGATGGTGATGTGTGCCTGGAACGCGTTGCCAGCAGAGGTGGCAGAGGCAGGAACGGCAGATTCATTTAAGATGCATCTGGACAGGTGCATGAGTAGCTGGGGGCCAGAGGGATACAGATGCTTCGGAATTGTACGACACGTTTAGACAGTAGATTTGCATCGGCTAAAGCCGAAGGGCCTGTTCCTGGGCTGTTCGTTCTAACTCTTACTTATACCGTCACGTATCTTCCATGTTCAAAAAGATCTCTCTCTTGCTTTCTCTGAGACTTGCAAAAAGTATTAAACTCTTCAGTTTAAACACAACACCTCCCCAGCATCCGTTCACCACACACACACACACACACACACACACACACACACACACACACACACACACACACACACACACACACACACACACACACACACACACACACACACACACACACACACACACACACACAGTCAATAAGTTTGCACTAACCCTATTTACGCTTTTTAATCTCTCAGTCATCAGCAGAATTCAATTTCGGCTGAGGCGACACCATCTGTTCTGAAGAGATTTATCATTCCCAAAAGCGATTCGAAAAGGCCCAAGAATTGTAAGCCCTCCTTTTGAACAATCCTGCAATTTTGGCGTTTAACTCGTTGGCGTCCCTTTACCTAAATGATGAGAATCACGGCAAAGACAGTATTTCTGAGGTTACTACCCAGAGGTCCTGAATTTTATGGTCCAAACCCTTTCAGCAAGTGAATTGCGGTGAAGGTCTTGTTGGGACTCCACGACTGTTCCAACCCATAACCATTCAGATAATAGTCTCCCTTCTTGTTTCTGTTCCCAAAGCAGATGCTCTCCCATCCATTTCAACAAACTGCATCTACAATCGATATGTCCACTGTCATGGCATGTCCAAATCATAATTACGAATTTCTGCATGCCCCCAGCCCCCGCAAGCTGGCGCTCCCACCCAGTGTAATGCTATACGCAAATGCGGAGATATTATGTTTATTTTCCACCTCTACATCTCTGACATGTTGTGTATAACTGAGGTCCAAGTTCTGATCTCTGCAGTACCCTATTCGTCACGGGGAAGCACTGGGAAATCGAGCTTTGCACTTATCCTTCTGTATCCTATCTGTTAACCTATCTCCATTGATAACAGAATGTTTCCATGATCACATTCACTTCAATTTAAAACACAACCTTTTAGTGTGATCCGATTCGAAAGACATCTGAAAGGTCAAGTTACCCACGCCCACGCGTCCACCTCTTCTGAGAAGTACCAGCTGGATTTTCATAGAACTCCAATAGACATGCCAAGCATGATTTTCTTGCTGTTCCTATCACTCTCCTGACACGAACTAAAGTAATGTACAGCTTAAACCTACATTCATGCTTCTGCACATAATAGCTTGACAGGTAAAGATTATACCTTTTAAACCACGGCACCATCTAAGTACTGTGGAAATCTGCTCAAATCTCCTTCTGAGTATTTACACTCTCTGACTTCAAATCCGTATTTGTGTACAGTGCTCCAATAAAAAATCAATTTATTTGCAACTGGATAAATAAATAAATACACGGAAAGGTAGGCAGACAAAGAATCGATAGACCGACAGTCAAACAGACTGAGAGACGGATAGATGGATGTATAGATAGATAGATAGATAGATAGATAGATAGATAGATAGATAGATAGATAGATAGATAGATAGTTAGATAGATAGATAGATAGATAGATAGATAGATAGATAGATAGATAGATAGATAGATAGATAGATAGATAGATAGATAGATAGATAGATAGATAGATAGATAGATAGATAGATAGATAGATAGATAGATAGATAGATAGATAGATAGATAGATAGATAGATAGATAGATAGATAGATAGATAGATAGATAGATAGATAGATAGATAGATAGATAGGTAGGTAGGTAGGTAGGTAGATAGATAGATAGATAGATAGATAGATAGATAGATAGATAGATAGATAGATAGATAGATAGATAGATAGATAGATAGATAGATAGATAGATAGATAGATAGATAGATAGATAGATAGATAGATAGATAGATAGATAGATAGATAGATAGATAGATAGATAGATAGATAGATAGATAGATATACATACAGACAGACAGAAAGACAGACAGACAGACAGACAGAGAGATAGCCAGACGAACAGACAAATAACGTACAGGAATCAATTCACGTGTCATTCCCTACCATCTTGGGTAGTGCAGTATCAGTCGGCAGAATCGCTATCCAATCCCTCAGACATTCTTGTTCAATGGCAGCTGTACGTTCCATCTATGGGATGCAATGCCAACATTCAGAATGGCTACCTGCGCATGACATATCTTTGTACCCAAAAAGCCACCATTTGAAGATTGTGAGACCTGATTTTAAGAGCACAAAAACAAGATAACTGTTCCTAATGAATCTATCTTCTCTAACGGTAAATAAATATTTTATTTTATAATCACTGTCAGCAATTCACCCACAGCCGAAGTCAGACTTACGGGTTAATATTTCCACGGTTTATCCTCACACCCTTGGTTAAATAAAGGTACATTATCCACATTTCAGTATCAGCAACTTCATCTATGATTATCGATGTTACAAATGCCTGTCTGAGAGACCACGCAATTTCTTCCCTAACTTCCCAAAATCTTCTGTGATGTATTAGCACATGTCCAGAAATATGTCCAACTGTATGTTCTCTCAGAATGCGCAAACATCCTCGACTATAATTTGACCGGTTTTTAAAATAACAAAGTTTATTTTCTTGTTTCGTTAGAGTCAACTCCTTCTCTGACACCACCAAAAATCCACCCCAACGCCTCACACTCTACCTCCCGCCTCATAACTAAGCATCATCGGTCATTATTGAACGAAGTCCATAAAATACATTTGACTTGGCACCATCCATCGAACCCTTCTGAAAGAATCAACTCGCTGGTGAATTTCTACCTTGCGTGTCAATTAATGCACTTCTAAGAAACAGTTGGGATATAATTTGATCGTTGTTTGATCTATTATTGTGTTTTATTTCTGGGAAGCTATCAATGTCAGCACTGTTTAATTATTTTAGCACTTAGAGGCAAGGGGTATTTCATTGAGTCCTTCAATTGTCCGCTGAATGTATCCTGAGTCAAATCCCACTGTTTGTGCAGCAACACAGGAGTTGGAGAAAGAAACCTAGATCTATCGTGCACAAATGCACATATGCAAACTCAGGCATATCAGTAATCCACTGACGTTTTTGAGGTCGCTGCAAACACTATCCGCAACAAGATGATAGTACCAGAAATAGCAAACAGTAAAATAAAGTATTTTCTCCGACTCTCCATTTCAGGGTCTCTGGGGCTCTTCCCCCTTACTGGGAACCCGGAGTCTCCTATGTGCTGTACTGCTCACAAAATGTGCCTGACAGTGATAATGATGAGGAGCAGAATCAGTGCACATGAGACATGGGGATGAGTATGTCGTGAACAATTCCAATTTCCGCCTAGAATGCCAGTTAGGGTCATTCATGTGTTACCACAAAACATAGGCTGAATCAGTTAATTGTATTATTATTAGTAGTATTATTAATATTATTATACATACAATACCAGGAAGTGTTATTTGAACAGCTCAGCAAAGGTACTGTTACGAGAACCACAGCCGCTGTTTTATCTGTGCAAAATTTTGGTTTCAGCTACTGGCAAGCAATGGCCACATGTTGATCAAAGGTGAATGCGATGGTGAACCAGACAGAGCAGTCGGTTACTGAAAATAATAGGTCACCGTGAATGTTTCAGACATCTACATACTCCAGGAAAATGAAAACTACAGAAAAGGAACAGATACTTTTCTCCAAATCAGTTCGAATAAAATCACGAGTAGATCTGCCGTTGCTTTGGCCACGAGGTACCGTGTCGTAAAACTGGAAAGTCCTTATTTTCCACGACACATAATGACAATAGTCACGAAGTTAACTGAGAAAAGTAGCATTGTTATCTTACAAGAGGATGCTAGTTGGTGCATCCCAACATTCAGCATTCACTCTCTCAACAATTGACAGACAGTTGCAGCATTGTGAGCCAACGAGAAGGTACGCTGCAGCTGTCTCCTTCAGCAACGATCAATTCCACATCCACCATGATATGGAATGCAAAGCGCAGCAAGTACAATGAAGTCAAAGAACTGCACGTTTATCACAGGATGCGAAGCAGGTCAGGCAGCATCCAATGAACAGGAGAATCGACGTTTCGGGCATAAGCCTTTCTTCAGGAGGGAGTATGTAAGACAAAGCATATATGTATGTGAGAGAGGGAGTATGTGTGTGAGAGGGATAGTTTTGAGTAAGACAGGGTGTGAGTTTGAAACTGAGTGTCAGCGTCGACAAACAAAGAGGGTTTAGGTGTGAGATGGAGTACGTGTGGTAATGACTGAGCGTATAAGGTAAATTGTGTAAATGATAAACTGTGAGAGAATGAAAGCTTGTCTGTGTGTGTGTGTGCGTGTGTGTGTATGGAGGGAGTGTGTGTGAGCCTCTGTGTGTACATGTGTGAGTGTGTGTGTTTGTCTGGCGGAGAATGTATCATAAATACATAGCTAGTAAGAATCCCAGATTCATCGAGTCCTACAGTAAGGACAAGGACCCTTCGGCCCAACCTAGCTCATTCCAAAGAAAATGTCCATCCGCGATAACAGCATTTCCTTGCTCTTGGTCCAATTACTGGGGGCGTTAATAGTAGCAAGCACCGGGTAGTGCATCATCTCGAAATACTTAAATATGTCCTGGATGCCAAACATTTCCACAAACAATGACATCAGATCACGCAGAAACATGGTATCTCTTCCGTCAACTGAATATTAATTGTGTGGAATTCAATCTGCACAATTGGCCCCAGTGAAGGTGAAGGGTTTCATATTGCAGACGGCATCCCTTAGAGATTTTTTATTCTTTTGCTGAGCTGACCTCAAGTAATCGTGAACCGCTGTGATCTGTTAATAGGATTGTTTGCTGTGTTTCCAGTCAATTGGCAAATGGCTTCATTAGCCCCCTTTTATCGAGTTAATTTTCATTATAACTGAAATCCATGGGATGATAATGCTTTACGAGTCATTATTTTATCAACTAGAAAATTGGAGAGCAGGTCTGTAGATATACCACGCAATTGTATAACTGGAAACAAAATCTGTGTTTTTCAATGCGGATTGAAATGGCGAAATAATCATTTTAAACACAAAGTATTGTTGAAAAGGTTCCCACACCACAGAGAGGTCAGCTCAATCATTGCTCATTGTGAGTGCTGCTTCCGCAGCTGTTGGATTCAGCAATGGACGAGGCACATTTACAGATGGCCTGAAACCAAGGGCTCTGCGAGGGGTAATAAGAGAACTGTAGCATCTTCCTGCATGGAATTAGAGTCGTTGTGATGAAAACCGTACAAAAAGACTCTGCGCACCTAAATTTCCACAATGATCAAAAGCCGTCAATGAACTATTTGAATCCAATATTCCAGCACTTGGCGCGTCACCTTGCATGTCTTAGCGTTTTAAGTGCAGTTATAAATACTTTAAAAACGTATTTAGCGTTTTTGCCTCAAATGCTTTTGCAGACAGTCCATTCCAAATTCCCACCACTCTCTTGATGGAATATTTAGTCACCATATCGCCTCCAAAACTTGTGATTTTACCTTAAATCAATGCCCCATCGTCCATCACAGGAGTCAATCTATTCTTTCTGTACCACACCTATCTTTTTTGAACATGGAAATCATGCCCTCTCTCAATCTCCTATGCTTGAAATTAAACAACATCATTCTGTCCAAACTGTCTTCATCATTCAGTCTATCCATCCCAGGACATGTCCTGTTAAATCTCTCCAGTTACATCCTGAGAAATTCTCTCTGCACCTTCGCCAGAAATTCTCTCTGCTCCTTCGCCAGTGTAAACACGTCCTTCCTGTAATGTGGATTTCGGACCATCACACGGTACTGTGACTCTGTTCTAACCAACATTTAATATAGTCCCACATACACATGCCTGCTCTTACACTCTGTGCTTCAATTAATATTTTCATTTCTCACATTTATACCAAACCATATATCTGAAAACTTACTAAGATGACTATGTTATAGCTGGCCAACGTGTCCTATTTCCAGCAATAGTGTGTTTTGCTTGAGGATAGCTGAACAGCTAGTAGATGGAGATGTTGAATCAGTGGGGGAAAGTGTGAGATCTCCAGAACCTCTAAACCACACTCTGCCAGAAAATAAAACTTTTAAGCTTCAACGTCGTCATTTTATTGCCCCTCATCTATCAGCAGTAAGCCTGTCTTTTAGTTCTAAAAAATCCTTTACAGATGTGAACTAGCCACTCTGTGCCTTCTGATAACAAAGGAAAGAACCTGAGAAGGAAAGTTAAGAAACAGAATACTGATCAACAGAAGATTCACCTGAGTAAATCCTGTGGACAGCGATGAAAGTATCACTTTGTAATTATTGCGTCCTCTGCGGAAGCTGATTTGTAAAGTACAGTCATTCTCAGCAAGAACAGAAATCTGCTCCCTGCTTTCTCCAGAATTTGCTCTAACAAACCGGTCAATTGGAAAATACTTTGCTCTTTCAGAAATATTTAGCGATTTGATCTGGCATTGATAATAAAACTAACTCCCTTGTGACGCTTAACACATCAGTACGTTATTAACGATTCCCTCCGAGTGCTCCTGAATGAGACGGATGAAATGATCGACCAATTTCTGCACTTCTGCCCTCACCACTTACCTTCTGGGCAGGTCTCAAACGATTTTAAACGATGTTATTCAGATCTATCACGTTGCAAACTAAATAGTGTGCGAGTTAATGCCTGAGACATAGATACAAATTGGATAGCCAGGGCAAACCAACATTGAACCTGAAGTGGTTTAGCAAACCAATTCTCACAGGTGAGCATTTGAAGCCTGAACGATGCCTGAAGTTCTCAGAGAGATTCAGCACGTCGCTCAGAATCTGTGGAGAAACAGAGTTAAGATTTTAGATTCATTGGTCTTTCTTCACAAGTATAATCAGCTAAGAAATATTGTATTAATATTGACAATTTGGCGGTTTTGAATAGGGAAAATGTGTGGAAAGGAGTGACATGACCAGAGAAGCAGGAGACGAGATAAGTGGGAGAAAGATAAACAGAGACAGAGAAAGAAAGAATACAGCGAGATAACATTAAGGATAGGCAGACCAAAACGAATGTTGATGATAAACACGGGAGAACGAAATGTCGACCTGTTCTGATAGGGAGCCCTCAGTTGGGGAAAACCGTTTGTCTTTGCAAAATGCAGCACGTTTCATGACTGGTCAGGAATATGGACGCAATAAAGCTCATGAAAGGAATTATATTCATAGATACGTAGAATAATACAATGTGGAAATACGCCTTTTGACCCAAACTCAGCCATGATGATAATACTGCCCAACCGGATTATTCCAATTGACCCCAGTTTGCCCATATCCTTTTTAAAGAAAAGCATTATACTATGAAAGGGGGTTGATCATTTCTCCCAGCTCAGCGTGTCCGTGGTATGTTTTAGTTTTGGCCGTCTGCCTGTTCACTGAAAGGAGGCAGTCAGTTTTAGGCTGCTAGCTCAAGTAACAGCTGCATGAAAGAAGCAGGTCCATGCTGGTACCTCTCTCTGATATCTGTAAGACTCTGTGTTTGATTTCCTTTATTACTTTATTGCCAGGAACTGTTGACGGGGATTCCTGCACGTATTGTGAACATCATCGTCAAGTTGGTGTGATCTGTTGCGTTTTCAGATATGTTAGGCTATTCCGCATTCTGTACTCTTTTGTTTGGCATCATTTTTGTCATCTTTTAATTTACATGTTTTTCGTGTAAAACGAAGTGGTTTGACGAGCTGCATCCCGCCTGGAATCTTCGCTTTACACAAGCCCAAAATAAGTGGAAGAAACAAGGACCTGAGCTCCTTTTTTCAAATGGATTGAGAGGGTCCGGCCTTTTCCACAAATATTGGGGTCTCTTTGCTAAATTAGTTCCGTAGTTCCATTTTGGGATTAAGGTTGACTGGACTCCAAGGCAGCGCGTTGTAATTGTTCGTCCTCTTTATTTCTCGGTGTTGAATTCATTTGTTTTCATCAGTGGTTATAAGAGCAATGGCGCTTTCCATAACCATTAGCTTTCCGGAGGTAGATGGAGTGTCCTTGGCTTTTTGCAAATGTTGATTAAAGCCAAGCTGCTGGAATTCACAGAGAAACTGGGGTTGGTGCTGCCTCCTTCCATTCGGAAAGGAGAAGTACTTATAGCAAAAAAACTTAGCATTTAAATTTGCTGGAAATGCAATCAGACTATTCAGAGATAGCCAGAATTCAATTGAAAATGAAGCAGCTTGAGGGAGATTCAAAAGACAAGGCAAGGTCAACAGAAATGGAGTAGTTTGAATTATGATTAAAGGCAGGGGAAGGAGCAAAAAGAATAAATCGCTTTGCAGAAGAAAGGAAAGGGGAGAGAAAGAGACAGTGAAGAGAGATAGAAAGAGAGAGAGGAGAGAGAAAAGGAGAGAGACGAAAGGCAAAAGAAAATGAGTTTGAAATTCCGAAATTGTCACTTAGACTGAAGTTCAAAAATTCACTTTTCGAAGTACTGATAACTCATGTGGAAGAGCAGAAGAGAAAACAGCAAATGTAGCAGCTCAAATGGCTAGCGAGTATTAGTTGATCTAAAAATCAAAGACTGTCTTTCAAAATCGGTTTCAATCTTCGAAGCATACACATTGGGGAAAGAGAAAGCCTCATGTGGAGAGGGAATGTAAATCTCGATAGTAAGTATAAATTATCACAGGGTGAAAAGGAAAGCTTTGAAGATGACAGAGAAGTTAAGAAGCTTGGCGTTTTCACTGCAATAATGTCTGCTATATGAAATGGCAGTGTTTGCGGTCAGGGAATGTACTGGGAAGCCTGATGGAGGGAAACAGTTTATGCCACAGAATGTTGTTGGAGTGGTAGTGTAAAACGCAGTGGAGGCGGAAAAGCTGTACTAGAATATACAAAATGGTCCGAGGGTTGTTAAGGAGGTAGTACCAGATCATCCTACACCATGTATCTGCCAAGGTACAGTTTACTCACATAGACCAGGAACGTCAGCTAAAGAGGTTAAAAAATGACGATACACAAGACCTTTGACGTTTTAATCTGTGACAGTGAAAAATGAGGAGATATGTACTTCTAAATTATGAATTCCAAAAAAGATGCTAGCAACTGAAATTTACGGTGAGACAAGAAGCATTCAGTTACGAAAAGTGAGCTTACGGTGTTCAGAGAAGAGGGGGGATAGATGTGGTAGGAGTACTGGAAAAACTCTCCGCTCCAGAAATACAATATATTTTACTAAAGATACAGCTGATTCGTAGGATGGAGTGCTGCATATTGTCCTTGAAAAGCTAGTAGAATGTCAGGCAACCGAACGAGTGCAAGGTCCATGTTCTGTGATTTGTTTTCGCTGTTTGGTAACGAGGTAACAAAGTCACCAATTGAAACAGGGGAGATCAAAGAGAACAGATCAGGTTGAAGTCGAATTAACAGAGACCTTTTTGATCAGATAGCTCAGACAAGGCGAGAGTATATAGTTGTCACAAAAGACATCTTCAGAGCAAATAAATTAACGGAATTAAAGGAGAAAAATGGAGATTTGAAGCAATTGTGTCAAGCGCATGCAGGGAAAAAGAATCCGAATATATCCCTGAATGTTACCATTTAAAACGATGTCTTAATGAGGAAATGGAGACCATCACATATTAAAGTAGATGGGAAATAAGTAGAAGTCCATCAAGTCTAATTGCCAGTGGATTTCAGAAAGGATCAGTTGCAGGTAGCGCATGAGCGATCGCGATGGAGCCACTGAGAAGAACCAACTGCAAAATCACTTTCACTGTCCTGGACTGCAGAAGGATGCTGTTCATTTTTGCCACACATTATATACATGTCAGGTAATTGCAAAGCAAACTGCGTTGCCCGAAAAATACAGCAGGTCAGACAGCATCTAAGGAGAATGAGAATCGACATTTTATGAAGAAGCCCTTCATCAGGAATCAGGCTTGTATGGGGCTGCAAGGAAGGTGCAGAGAACGCAATCGGTAGATGAAGGATGGGAGAATTCGATAAGTCAGAGAGGAAGGTGAAGCTGATAGGTAGGACAAACGATGGACAATTCAAAAGAGCGATGTCCAGTTGGAGCCCTAGGTCGGCGATAAGGTTGGGGGACGGGAAACTAAAACAGTGGAAATAAATATTCATCCCATGTAGTTGTAGGGTTCCAAGGCTGAAGATGAGGCGTTCGACCTCCAAACGTCAGATATTCAGGGTTTTGCAATCGAGGAGGTCCAGAACATGAAAATCATTTGTGGTGTGGGACGGGAAATTGTAGTATTTAGCCACAGGATGGTGGGATTAGTTGGCGCGGGGGTCCCAGAAATGTTCTCTGAAATGAGCTGCAAGTTGGCGTCCTATCTCCCGATGTCGAGGAGACCACATCGAAGTCAATGTATACAGTAAATAACATTTGTGAAAGTACAAGTAAATTTCTGTCGGATGTAGAAGAATCCTTGGACAGAGAAGGTGTGCAGGTACGTTTTGCATATTTTTTTGGGGGGGAAGTAAAGATGCTGGGAATTGGGTATTGGCTGGTGGGAGCACGGATCTGACAAGGGAATTGAATAAGGAATAGTTTGTGAGAAACCCTGACAGGAAGGGAAATGTATCCGTAGTGGTGGGGTCTGTTTGCAGGTGGTGGAGATTGTGGACGATTATGCGATGTATGCGGAGGATTTGAGGGTAGGAAGTGGGGACCGGATGTACTTTCCTTGTTGAATTGGGCGAGGTGGGGTTCATGGGTACGGTGCGGGAAATGGTGGAGATGCACCATTGGTGGAGATGGTGGAGCACATTGTCAAACACGCGGGATAGAAAATTGTGGTATTTGAAGAAGGAGGCTAACTGGAATTTTCTATGGTTGAATTGGCCATCCTGGGAACAGCTGTGGTGTGGTATCAAATCAATGGAACAAATCAACGGAACACCCATGGGCTCACCGATCTCTGGACTCATAGCAGAAGCAGTAATGCAAAGGTTAGAACAAACAGTCTTACCACAAATTCAAGCCAAACTCTGGGTCAGATATGTTGATGACACCTTTGTAATCATTAAAGGAATCCGATTCACGAGAGAAGAAGAAAAGGATAACCAACTCCTATTCCTAGACGTGATGGTACAGAGAACAACGAACGGAGAATTCACCACCAAGGAATACAGGAAAGCCACACACACAGACCAAGTCCTGAGCTATGAAAGCAACCACCCCAACACATACAAACGAAGTTGCATCAAGACACTATTCAAAAGGGCCACAACACACTGCAGCACACCAGAACTGCAAAAAGAGGAAGAGGAACACCTGTACAAGGTATTCACCAAAAACGGATACCCGCACAATTTCATCAACAGATGCCAAAGAGAAATACAACGGAACGAGGACATGCTGCAATCCAAAGGACGAGCCACACTACCATACATCAGGAGCATTTCAGAAGTGACAACCAGACTACTGCGACCACTAGGATTTATAACAACACACAAACCAACAGCCACCCTCAGACAACAACTCACCAGAACGAAGGACCCGATACCCAGCATGAGCAAAACTAATGTAGTGCACAAAATCCCATGCAAGGACTGCACAAAACACTATATAGGACAAACAGGAAGACAGCTAACGATCCGCATCCATGAACATCAACTCGCCACGAAACGCCACGTCCAGCTATCCTTAGTAGCCACACACGCAGACGACAAGCAACATGAATTTGACTGGGACAACACTACCATTATAGGGCAAGCCAAACAAAGAACAGCCAGGGATTTCCTAGAAGCATGGCACTCATCCACAAACTCCATCAACAAATACATCGACCTGGACTCAATATACCGGCCACTACAGCGGACAGCTGAAACTGACAACCGGAAGCGGCAGGGACAGGCCACTATAAAGGCCGGAGGAAACACCACAGAAGGGCTTCACAGGAGGCTCCCAAGCACTGAGGATGTCACCTAGACAGTGGACGAAATGTTTGCAACAAAGATTTCCAGCTCGGCGAACAGAACCACAACAACGAGCACCCGAGCTACAAATCTTCACCCAAACTTTGAATATTCAGATCTTATTTATTCCACATATATCTGCCGACAAAGTCAGGGCAAAGCAATTTAAAATAGCACGTGAAACACCATAGCTTTCCCAATTCGATCTCTCAATTAAAAATCTGACCACTGAGTGTATATTGCGTCTCTTCAGTGTAACACCCAGAAACAAAATCAATCAGCATCTCACAGCTTTTCAGATATTTTATCATGTTTTTGTTTATATTACGAAGTTTCATTGGACTCCAAAAAAATCTGTTTTCATCCCTTCCCTGCTCATGACATTGCTAAAATTATCTGAACATTTCTTTAAAGACTGAATGTCGACAGGAATCAGTAACATTGTATGAATGGAGACTTGTACTGACAGACTCAACGGTTGCAGTTTTAAAGTCCAAACTTCATAGTGTCCCGATCATGCTCAAAGAATTGTAGCGTTCTTAGTCTGAAATATGTGAATACTCATAACGCCATTCCATCTCTTAACTTTGTCAGTAGTCTCAATCATCTAAAGAGTCGTGCTCACGCCCACGTTTTCCATATGCCCCTAATTTGTTTTGCTTAGACTATTTTAACATTGCTCCATATTTCGCTCTGACCACGATTTTAGACAATGCAACAACTACTGAGTGCAATGATGTCGAGTTCAGAAATGGGGACAAGGTTGCACAGGCAGCAGCTGTCACAGATGGTGTTCTGCAGTGAACAGTACAGTCAACATTGCTGCTGACTTTCGAGGTATGTTCATTTTGGCGAATGTCAAAGGATCAAGGGAATTTGGGAGACTGATGTTGACGAGAATCATGCTGAACCGATCGAAGTGCTCACAAATTACAGAAGCGAGCGACAACTGGAGGTTGTGAGATATGCAAGCTGTGTGATTTTCTGTTGGCCACATATTTGCTGTAGTCTTCTGGAAGAAGGTGGGTTCTTATGACTGTAGTAAGGAGAGGTTAAAGAGGTCCGTAAATATTCCCACCATCTCGTCCGCGCAGGACCTGAGTGTAAGGTTATGGATTTCATCCAGGCCAGTCGCTTTCTGTGAGTCCTCACATAAGAAGATCAGTCTTAATCTGTGGTGGTAATTGTGGTTACGTTGCATCCCAGGCTGCTTTGATACCAACCTAACAATGCTTTGAAATCGACGAGTTGTGATATACTGTTTCCCGCAATTCTGTTCAACTTGTTTTGGTAGTCTGTTGTGCGTGAAAGTCTTGCCGCAAAAGACGGTGGCCAGATTAAGGTGCACTTATGAAGGGCTTACTTGGAGTTCCTGTATAAATCACGGTTGCTCGAGCTGTTCACCTTTGACTTGAAATTCAGTTGGGACAGGAACTCCTATTTCTGTCCATGTTTCCCACATGACAAACATTCAGATTACCATCTTCAGCATGCAGTCTTCTGCACACTCACGATGTCCTTGACGGTGCTGGCATATTTCCTTAGTTTGGACACTTAAGTGCTGGAACAAAGCAAAGCCCACTTATGCTAGGCAGTCCTGTAAACGCCCAGATTGTCCAGTTCAATACTGCAGTGCTTTCTATATTAGATCCTCTCATGCCAATTCCTTCTTGCCAGCTTGGAGGAGCGGGACACAGCCCTGCGATCGAATGTTCAAAATTGCGAACGGCGAATGGAGGGGTAGCTACCTTTTATGGTGGTATATCTCCGGTCAAGACAGTTCAGAACTTTAGTGGAACAGGAGACATATCGTTAACCCGCGTTTAAGGTTTGCCTGTTTGAAATCGCCAACAAGAAAGGAAAAGACCACCAAGTATTCTGACTCAAGATGGTTTGTAACGTTGTACACTTAGTCTGGTGTATTCTTCAGTTCTGTGTACAGTGGGAGATAGACTGCTTTCAGGTTAGCAGAGGAGAAAACGTGCAGTAGGTAGTAGGAATGACAGTTTACTGTAAGATATTATTGATCCAGAAATTATAAATTCGTCAGCATCGCCACATCTGAGCACTGGAATGACTAGAAGGCATAACTAACTGGGCGATGCTTTGCTCAAGGACGCCAATCCCTCCATTCAATAAAGTGAGAATCCCTCAGGTAGTGATGCCTTGTCAGGTGCAACAGGAGTGAGGCATGGCTCTGGAAAACAGAGTGCACAGCAGTCTCGAAATTCCCTTTGGAAGATATGTCTACCTTTAAGGTCATCTATCTTGCATTCAACAGCTTGTATGCTTTAGAGGTGTATATTCGGGCAGGAGGATTTGAACCCTCGTAGTTTAAACCTCACTGGAAATACAGCACATTTACCAGGTTTCCTGCACAGCAGTTCCTCCGAATCGATCCGTGTGTGCTTGAGCAAAGCCTGCTATTCTGGGAGATATGTGATTGGTTCCTGGGCTCCATTCATTACCTTGAGCATTCGAGGGCCTACTGCAACCTGTTTAGTCGACATCCACGATGTGGGGTCACTCTGTTTCTTATTCCTACGATGGCTGAGCTTCGTTTCCAAGTTTCTGTGAGTTCGGATCTGCCGGTGTCGGCAAGTCAAGGGGGTCCAATTGGCTCTTGTTTGTGAGTTTCGTATAAGATGTCTTGCCGTCGTCTGGTCGGCTTGGTATTTGTTACCATGGGGACAGTTCTTGCTCCCAGGCGAAATGAAGCTCAGTTCTGGGTTTTCACGAGTGGGCTAGGTTTGCGGGAAGATGGTATACCTTTAATTACTCTGCACTTGAGATTGGAGAGATTGTGTTCGAGCCCCGTCAGCTGCAGCATCTCGAGAATTGAAAGAAGTTGTAAGCGAACGTTGTTAGTAACTCTATTAGACTTGACATTAAGGTTTAAAGAGATCATTGAATTAAAATGTGGTAATGCAAGGTCTGCTATCGACCTCTTGCAAAATGTCACCTTGCTCCAGTGCAACCTGGAACGTGGATTATTTTTGTGTAACGTTACATGCAATTTAGTCATGGTGGCGTAAGAGGAGGCGTTATAGAATTTTTTTGTCCCTTATTTCTTTTGAAGGTCGTCAGACAAGGCGACCAATTTCCCTGTGTGTGCTGAGCGTTGTAATTAAATTCCGTTCCTGTCTGAAGCAAAATTTAAAAAATGGAACAAATGAACAGGACTTTAAAAAGCGAAACGTGAAGAAGCCATTGTTTCCTACTCTGTGTTTCGTTATTCCATTTTTAAGAACCGACAACAATTTGATGAAGAGATCTCTTTTATAATTGATTATTCAAGGCAATAGTGCATCCACTTTTACCATGAGCTGCTGCTTTGGTCTGGGTGATGTGACTACTATATTCAGGCTTGAAACTCAAAATTTAAAGGCAGGATTGATGAGGCAATATAATACTTTTCCTTTGCATCAATTGAACCTTTGGTCAGTGATATCGTTATCAGTCACATTGACGTTGAGAACAAAACTTTAACTCAGCTGGAAAGAAAACAACGTGTGGTGCCCAATGCATTCGTAGCACATTCCATGCTGATGAGATCAGGTAAGTGTACCTGATCTTTTTTGTTATCCTGGCTCTAAACTAGAAGGATATTATTGTGTACGGTCAATATTTGTTGGGCCACACTGTCTATGGCATATCCCACATATTCCAACTGAAATAAGATTAATATCGGTGAAATCTTTGCTTTGCATGCGATATCATTAGTTGGCTAACACCAATGCGGGCACTGATCTACTTTATTTCATGAAAAAGCAATGGCTTTTTCATAGAAGACATATCATTGTTTCAGAAGTTTACATTGTCTACCGAATTTAGGACTGCATCTCCTCCGAGAACACAAACACGGGAGCTACCTGCTGACCACTGGTTTGGGCACTTCGGCACTACCAATTTTTTAATCCATTCAATGTGACATCAGCAGAGGTGGTTGGTGTGAAAATCATGATCTGGAGGAGGGAAGAATATTAAACGACTCAATGCATAATTCATAAATTTCAGTTTGCCACGGTTTAATAAAGCAAATGTGTTTTAAACTCCAGCACACATCTTTAAAAAAAGACTTAGGTTGAATAATTTTATCACAACACATGAAACAGTAGCATTTGTAGAAAGTCCAACATATAATAATTCAAATATAATACAAACCTGGTTTACAAATTCTGAATTTATTTTCCACTTACAGTTAACACACTGACGGTTGTAATACCATATTGTCAACAATGTTGTCTCTCCAAATGTACCACACGATACATGGTGGTGTCGGACCTACTTATCCTGAGCTTCGACCTTTTTCTAAGACACATTGTTCTTGTCTATCACAATCATTTTCATTTCCTGCGGGACATCCCAATGTGCAAAGTATATGCAGCAGTGTTAAATGCAGCTACACATGCATCTGTCGAGTTTACTGTCGCTTTTACTTTTGACCGATTTGTGACCATTTCTTCCAAGAAGTGGAGACGTAAGTATTGAACCGTTTACACAGCAGATGTGATTCTTGGAACACTTGGAGTACTGTGCTGTATATAAAAAAAAGTCAGCTGATAGTTAATGCTAACTGGTTCCTACCGAATGTGGAACACCCCGTGGATTTGTGTCATGTCAGAGAAGTTCAATTCTCTCTGCTCTGCACAGCAGAAGAGTTCTTGCATCGTGTTCTATCGCTGGTAGTTCCATTTGTTCATATTGTGCTGCTGAATGTTTTCACTATCAGACAGGGATGAATGAGCAGCGGAAAACACAAAAGGCTCCACCCTCATAGAATTTGTAAGAGTGATGGCAATTACAAGGGAGAGAGCCGAAGAACTTATATTCATGTGTGTTATCTCGAGAACTTTCCTCCTGTTACGTGTGTTGGTGACTCTGGTTTGTGAGTGGAAACGGATTTAAAACTTTGGTTACGAGATGATACGATGACCTTATTTTCTACTTGAACTGAGCTTCATTCTGCAAATCTCAGACCGCTGCACAAACACTTGCGTCTATGCTATAATCCAATCAAAGTTTTGAGAAGATTTGAAGAATAGGCTTAAGCATCCCTTTTCTCCACTTATTCAATTAATCTGACGATGAAAATAACTGAAGCATTTGAAGTTCAGAAAAAGTTTTCATTTCACACCATACTTTGAGACACTGAATGCAAGGCTGCCGGCATATTCTGCACATGGTTAGGCAGACTTATTTTTGATGATTGTCAGCAAATTGGGGTGACTTGGGAATCTCATTGCCAAAGTGACCAAGTCTTGTTCTGAGGACTATTCCTTTGGAAACCATGTTGCCTGCGTTTGCTTTCGGCATCCAAGTGAAACGTTGAAAATATATTTAAATCCGTACCTGAACAGGGGAGGTTTGAAGGGTTTGGGAGTGGAGCTGGGGGGTGGGACTAGTTTAATTCTGAGTTCTGTTCAGCGTTGACGAGTTGACCATAATAGTCTGCTCCCATGCTCTCTGACTCAATATTGTATGATGAAATGCAGTGACATCAGAGTGAGAGATACGAGATACTGATTCTCTTGACTGATAATATTAACAAAAAAACACGCACCTGATGGAATTATCAATTTGAATTCGCATTCGGTGTGGTTGGCCCTCGCTAATGGCGATGTTCTGTTGAACATGACAACAACCATGGCAATATCCTGGAAAGTGCTTTCTGAACCTTTTAATTTCACAACATCCTTCCGCGAGGAAGGAGACCAGAATTACACACAAAAGTCCAAAAGGGGCCCAAACGTTGTCCTGTACAGGCGCATGTGACCTCCCAACTCCAATACCTTGTACTCAGACCGATAAAGGAAATCATATCAAGTGCATTCTTCACTGTCCGATCTACCTGCGATTAAACTTTCAAAGAACTAAGAACTGCACTGCTAAATCGCTTTGTCCAGCTACGTTCAACATGATCATACCTCTTAGTGGATAAGTCCTGCTACGATTTGCTTTTCCAAAATGCAACAACTGTACGTAACAAAATTGAACCCAACCTGCCTCTTCTCAGCCTATTAGCCCATCTGATCACGGTCCCGTTATGCTCTGAGATAGGCTTCTTCGCTGTCCACTATACCTTCAATGTTGGTGTTATCTGCAAACTTGCAAAGTGGACCTCCTACGTTCACATCAAAATCATTTGTATAAATAACAAAAAGCATTTGATGCACGACGCGTTCTTGTGGCATTTCCCTGGTCACGATCCTTCATTCTGAACAGCATGCTTCCACCGCCAGCCTCTGCCTTCTATCATAAAGCCAGTTCTGTACCCAAAACGGCTCGTTCTCCCTGCACTCTATGAAATCTAATCGTATTAAGCATTCTCTCATGAGGAACATTGTCGAGCGGTATCCTAAAGTCCGGAAAGATGAAGTCTATCACTCTGCACTCATCAATCGTCTCTGTTACTTCTTCAAAAGACTCAATCAAAGTCGTGAGACATGATTTCCCACGCACAAAGCCATGCTGACGATCGCCCAGTCAGAACTTGCCTTTCCAAATACATGTAAATCCTGTCACTCGGAATATTCTCCAACAACTCGCTCAGCACTGATGTCAGACTCACCCAAACAATACTTATATCAGAAATAACATTATCATTCATCGCATTTCCTTAGATCCCTGGCACTCTTCTAAGTTCCTGTTCACGTTGATTCAGTAATTTTAATCCAGATACCCAAATGTAACCGCACGTTGTTTCCACGCTTTCTTCTCAATATCAGTTTCCATTTAGACATTACGAAAATAGCATTACTGCTGTGATTCATCCCTCTTTCCCCCTTTCATTCGAAGTCATCTTTTTTGAGTAGTCTGCACAGGACTGAGTTTGAGGTCACTTGACCAGACTTTGTCTGACCAACACAGTATCCTTTTTGCACCAGATTCTCCAGAGTCCAATCAAGCCCTTGAGGCAGTACCCGAATGGCGAGGAACTCCTGGTCTGAATTGTACTGATTAAATAAAGTGATATGTTACGGAAGCGTTCAAAGTGAATCAGTTAAAATAAAAGTATTGTGTACAGTTCATCATAAAACTTTCTTATCTGTTTCCATTGTGTTTGAGAAAACTTATCTGGACCCACTGTATAGTGACGTATCACTGTTTCATTTAGGTAACATCTGCAAATGTTTTTCCCGTGCGTATTTTTCTCTCAGTCACTCTACAATTCAATAACTCAATCAAATTGGCTTCATCTGTTCACGCCTAACAACTAAGGAACCTTCATTCAATATTTCCATTCTGCTTCATTCCCTGACTGTTCCTAGTTCGACATTTGCTCTTTCTTATTTGCCTGCCATTCAGTGGTACGGTGGCTCCTTTGTAACCCGTTTTTTCAGATGCAGAGATCCGTGATCGATTTCAGCCTCGGGCGACTGTATGTGTGATGTTTGCACATTCGCCTTGTGTTTACATTAGTTTCCTCCCACAGTCCAAATATGTTAAATTTACGTGGCTTGGACATAGGAATGCTGGATGACAGTAATCAGCTTGTGTGTAAGAGTGAGTGGGATGCTCTTCAGAGCTATGGTATGGACTCGATGTGCTGAATGCCTTGCTTCCATGCTGAAGATATTCGATGATGAACGCCACATCTCTATGACACTTCAATTGTCTCAGAGTTCTTGGTAATACGAATTCTCTGCCTGGCTCTGTGATCCCTCATTCTCGCGCACAGACGCACATGAGGTTAATTTAAAAGTAGAAATAACAACAGTTACGCTTATTATCCCTCGGGATTTGAATGTTAAGGGACATTGCAAGCAACATATTCAAGATATGAAAGGTAAACAAAAGCGAGATGAACGTGAACGATATCCACCTTTTGCAGCTTCCATAACTATTGTAGACAATCAGACAAAATAGGACCGGATCGTTCAGAAAAAATGTCCGACACACATCTGGACAGAAAGGGTGGGAGATGTTCAGAAGTACTTTCCGCCAACGGCTGTTGACTCCTTGTCGTGTGATAATTTAATTCGAAGAAAACCCATTTCGTGAATGTTTGTTAAGCAAATTGATTACGAAAATGGGAGAAAGGTAGAAATATGGAGTTTCACAAGGCATCAGCCATGGCACACCTGGCTCGACGGGATGAATGACCGAGACCTGTCCTCTGCTCCTGGTTCATTCTCATGCCCTTTTGTCACGACCTGAGGTACACTGTGAGACGAGATTTTTTATTTTGTCAAAATAACAGAGTTCGTTGATGCAATGCAGTTTGCAGAAAATGCTACTTCTCGCAAATTGCATGGGCAATAAAGAAATTGAATGTCATAAATCGTTGAATAACATGTGACAGGCATTTGTCGAGAAAGAATTAATTAATTCATTTCAATTCAATGCAGTTTGAAGTGTGGCCTTGACAAAAATATATTATTTGCTTTCCACGTGGGAGATTCAGTAATAAACATGTCATTAAACGCCATAAATAATGTATTGCATGAATGTTTGTTGCAAATTCCGAGCTAAAACTTGAACTTATTTCCAAGTCTTGCTGCACACGTGCTTGGACTTTTCATGGCTTGAGGCGACATGTTTTTCTCTGTAGTCATTTCCAATGTCCATACATAAGAAACTTGAAGCGTGAGTAAAGTTTCATCTGCTTCTGTGGTGTTTCATCATATATCAGAAGACGATACACGGATTGCCGTCAATGACATTATGCAGCTTTAATTATTGAAGTCCAAAAGAGAAATGACCATGTTATTTGGTAGGCTCAACGGAATTTTTTCTCTGCTGTGTCTCAATTAACTGTGGCATTGTATTCAATCCGATCTCTGTTGAAGCTAAAGCTCAAGTTAGTTAACTCACTCTGCATTATTCAGATTCTTTATGGAACTGTAATACCGTCAAGGCTAATTATAGCAACTGCTATCTGGAAGTGTGCAACAAGCACTAAACTATCTTCACATCTATAAGATTACCACAATTTTAGACTCGTTAGATTTCTGTTTTTGCATGTACAATGAAACAGTCATTTCTTTTACTTTTCAAAAGTTATGTTGTCCTTTGAAAAATGAAAAGGTCATAACGGGAGATTTGCCGAAGAGTCTGTATTAATAATGGAAGGGGAACACTAATTTCCCCCAGTATATATTTTCTTTTCTATTCGGTTTTACCCGTAACAGTCATAGGTTGTGCGAGCCAGGAGAGTTGGGAACTCCAGTAAAACGTTATCTGAATTTCTTTTGAGATCTTCTCGGTGGATGTCGTTGCCTCCTGTCTGGAAGAATCTGTCTTTGTCATGACCTTTTTTTGCCAGGGTGCGATTATTGAATCTTATTCTATAAGAATAATTAATTAGCAATCGCTACTGTATTGGGTCGGTTAAGTTTTCCAATAGGTTATTCTAAGTTCTGCTTTCATTTGGAATGTTTAAACTGCCATGCTTAAATAAGTTTTCTTTTGCTTAAGGCTGAGTAGCTTAACCTGCTGTATCAGATCTGGAACATCCACATCTGCCTATGAAATACGAAAACAAAAATGTTAGGGTCTAGGCTACATTCTTTAAATACTTTGAGTGAGGCTGGTCAGTTTCATAACTCATGCGTTGCACTCAGGAAAGACATCTGCATCTAACAGGTAATCATATTTAGAAATCTAAACTGATGATAATTGGAATTTCAACAATAACACGGTTGTGCTTGTTTTCCACAGAAAGACAATAATCATTTCGTTCCTATTCAAGGCGAGCTTATTCGTTATTCTTGTTGAAAAGAACCTCAGAGAGCATCACAACACTTGTTAGAGAAGATCAGCCACAGATGCAAATAAATTACAAACGATAACCGGATTCATGCGGGAAATACCTCATTATTCTGTCGGATAGTTCTGCCTGGGTCAGACATACAACAGCATACCAGGAATTTGACCTAAACAGTGATTTGGAAGAGTTGCTCGCAACAGGATAATGACAGGGGAAAGAAAACACACATGATTGAAACAGACTGAGAGAGGGAATAATGGCAAAACAAAGTCAAAATCTGGCAGTAACTGCAAACAGATAGAGAGATACAATTAAGTGTGAAGGGGTGAACGGAAGAAAGAAGAATGAGAGGAAGGAAAAAAGACAGAAAGAGGCAAAGAAAGAACGATAAGTTGACCAGCAAAAAGAGCAGCAAACATGATCGTGGGGAGAATAAAGTAAAATAAAACAATCTTTTGCATCACTTCGTATGTATTTCTTATTTAGAATCATTTTAACCCGAACAGAAGGAAGTCTGTTTTGCATGGGATAAACTGGTTTTGTGATGGCAAACCGCTACAATATTTTGGGTGCATGGCACAAAATGTTTTTTCCATGGTTACGCTCGAGACGTTTTGAGGGTCAATGATTCGATAACAAGTTAAAACATAATGAAGGTACAGTAGTTAATAACTGAACGAGTGGAGACAATGCTGCCCATGCAATATCTGTCCCCTGGGCCAGATAAAAACAACATGGGTTCACCAAGCTCCTGATAAATTTTCCTCTCAGTGTTCGTACGTGCTAGTCAACATTTCTTTTGGTGATTTCTGGACAGGCATAATGACACGTTTCCTGATGTTGTAAGATACGTACAAGAAGCATATTTTTCGTTGTTCACCGTTCTGGCCCCAGCACTGATTCAGTTGACTAAAGTAAAGGGCAGTGTTTAGCTGTGGTCATCATATCACTTTCTTAGACAATAGTGTCCGAGTGATGAGCAACACCGACCTCAAAACTAACTGCACTTGACAATAATTGAGGCTTTTCTTTTGTATTTATTTGACATGTATCACATAGAACGAAAAGTGAGCATTGTGCAGAGACATGGATTGTCTGAATCTTAAATAATTGAAGCACCGTGCACAATTCTGGACCACAATCCTCTTTTTCACAAAGGCATGAGGGGATGCGCACAGTCTTATCTTCAGACACAGTGCCAGAGGTTCACAGTGCACAGTTCAGATTCTTAGCATCACTCATCGCCATGCCCATATCTTGCACCTCTAAATACACTAGATAGACGAGACTCTGATCGCGTTGCTCTCCCTAGATTTTAGTTCAGCCATATTTGGAATACTGGACGCATTGGTCATGGAAAACTGGAACAAAACATCCAGTCACATGTTACAGGGATGCTGTCCCAAGTTGAATACTGAACTGACGATGTCATGTAAGGCAGATGATCGCGGTCAAGGGCATTTTTGTTTCAGAATGACGAACTGTGACTAGTGGTGTTCCACAGGAATCGGTGCTGTGACATCTGTTGTTCGTGATCTATGTGAGTGATTTGGAACAAAATGTAGCTCGTGTAATTAGTAAGTTTTTGGACGATACAAAGGTTGCTGGATTTGCGGTTACTGAGGAGGATTGTCAGCGGATACAGCAGGATACAACTCACTTGGAGACATGGGCACAAAAATGGCGGACGCAATTTAACCTGGACAACTGTGAGGTGATGTATTTGGCAATGCACGTGCAGATCTAAATTATAAAGTGAATGGCCGAACCCTTCACAGTATTGACATGGTGACCATACTGAATGTGGAGGTGCACAGATCTTTGAACGTGGCAGCACAGGGAGCTGACGTATTAAAAAGAGACAATTGCACACCTCCCCACATTGTAACTGAGTACAAAGATAGCAGTCTTATCGATATTTAATTAGGCCATACTCGCACATCGAATACAGTTCTGGTCAACGCAGAAGCAGAAGTATGTGGATGCGCTGGAGAGGGTACATTTTTAAAAAAATAGAATCCCTAAAGTGTGGAAACAGGCCTTTCGGCCGAACAAGCCCACATTGAACCTCCGAAGAGTATCCCACTCAGACCTTTTGCCTTTCAGCATACATTGTACAGACTTTTACACACCCAACATACACATCCTTGCGTACAATGGGCAAATAGTTTGGACAAATTCGGCTAAACTGCACATCCTTGAACTGTGGAAGGAAATTGGAGCACCTGGAGCGAAACCACGCAGACAGATGCCTGAGGCTGCAATTGAAGCCAGAACCCTGGCGCTGCGAAGCATCCATGCTAACCACTGAGTCACTGCATCGCCTCACCACTACGCCATCGTGCTGTCCCACTTACTGGGACATTTCCTGTTTCGGTGGTTTGAGCCGTGAAGAAAGTTTGGACAAAGAGGGCTTGCTTTCACTGGAGCACAGGAAGACGAGGAGTAACCTACAAGGTGTTTATAAATTTGTGACTGGCATTGATAGCGTGGAAACCATGGTGCTGTTACGAAAGAAAAAGCACTGGCTCAAGGTGCCACGGCTCACATTTAGGAGAGGTGTGTGAGAACTTTTTTGTGTTGAAAGGGTGATGAGTGCCTGGAAAGCGTTGTCGGAGGAGGTTCGTGTGGAAGCAGATACAATGCCACTATTCTACAAGCCCATAGACGAAGATATTTTCAGAACAGAAAGCGTGTTTTACATTTCCTGCAAGCGAGGACAATTTTAATGTGAAAGACCAAGATGTGGCGACACATGTCTATAAGTCGAAATGTCCTGTTTCCATGCTGCATTGTTCTTTGTTCTTTGTTTTAGAGTTATAGAGAATGACAGAATAAAAACAACAAAGCATAGCCTTCCGATTATAACTAACTTTACAAATTCTGCTTTTGAGCCCTCGACCAATGTCTGTGCATTGCAAGTACTGTTATAAATGTTTCTGAAATACTAAGAGAGTTCTGGACGCTTACAGTAATCGAGTTGGACATTTCCGTCAACATTTGCGTAAAAAAAATTCTTAGCAGTCTACTGAAACTTCTCTACCGTTACTGTAAATTCATGTCCATGGTAATTCATCTGTCCATCTCGGGAAAATTATTTTCCTTTCCATGCGATCCATCTCGCTCTTAAATTTAAATCCAGCAATCACGTTCCCTTTGTCTCAAGGAAACACCCTGTCTGCTCTTCTTCATGTAATTTAGACAGATAGCAGTTTCCACAAACAGCATTTCTGCTCTCAATTTGTTTGGTTAGCTGACACATAGAATAATGTGTATTTTTTCTTGTTTTTTTCATAAATCTTTCACAGATAATCATGAGAACACCATGCACCAAACATTTTCAGTAAATGCTGTGTTAAACAGATTTGCAAAATAGTTTTTAATTGAGTTCTCAGCATTCTTCATGGTTGTATGATCTAGACAGGAATATTTCCTGATTGGTGATGACAGTGAACCCTTCCTTCTTTATTAGTTTTGTTCCTCCCTCTTGACTTCCTCGAGTTACTTAGAATTTAAAAAAATGTGAAAAATATGATGGTAACACAAAAAAATGTTATACGATACGAAACACCTGAAGTGTGCCTCAGTACACTCATGCAAAGAGCAGCACACATTCACTTGATCAAGGTCACAATTCCTGGACAGTCTAAACAGAGACACGCATAAGAATTCTTAAAGATTTGGTTTTCAAACCATAATACCACCCACAAGCATTTTGACAGAGATCCCACATTCAAACCAGAAGTGATGCCACCCACCTGAACAGACCGGCACATATAAATATCAAGAAAGCTTCACGGGCGTTGCGCTGATGATGTTAACTGTTATGGTTATGAAACATTTGTATGACAATCCAACGTGACGCGGAGCTCGTCTACAACAACGTTAACATATTCCTTTCGATGTGGTTTAACAAATGGAAAGGTGAAAGTGCATTAATAATTCCAAAACAAAGTCTAATACATTTAAGACTTCACAAATACGGAATGTCAGCAATTTTGCATTAACATAACACGCAAGAATTCAAGTGGAGACAAATACAATGATGCTAGATTAGAATGAAATTATACTTTCTTTGAAGGAGAAGAACATAAATGGAAATAACGGAACAGAACGTGATCATGAAAAGGTCAGGACACAAAGTTAGTTTCAGAGACGAGTGGCAGGGAAATAAAAGCGATAAATAATCAGGAAAGCAGTAATTACAAACTTCTGGTACGATGCAGATATATATTGAAAGAGGAAAATTTCGATGGAAGCGTGAAGTCAAAGAGGAATGAGATAAGGCACGACATTTTTTGTATCATGTCTTGACATTCCAGAAGAATACCCGGATATAAAACTACTAGTGAAGAGTCATTGTCCACAGAACCCGGAATCAAGCTGCACAGAGATCTCCGATCTTCAGGTGCATACTGTTGCGTCAGTTCCTGGTCAGATGTGGCACATTCTGGTCGCCCATTGACCTAAATATGGCTGCAGTAACAGAATTAAATACCCGATGCTCAACTAGCTGAGGCCATTTGTTTGCACAATGGTTGGGTTGACACAGAGTAATGCAAAGGTAGCAGTGTCTACTTTGAACAAAGTATCTTACGATCTCATTAACAGGGATTTCTTGCAAACAACAATACCTGCAGATGCGTGTAGGACACAGATTTATAAGAGATAGGTGAGAACAGTCTTAATTTTGCAGTAACATTAAAAATAATAGGATAGCACAATTACAGAGACAAATGATAATGTTGGGATTATGTCTTGTCAGACCCTAGAAGATCAGTCAAGTTCATTGAGCTGTGCAAGCGAATAAATTTTAGTAATAATTAAAATAAAATGTTGTCCGAATAGACAGGAGGGTTAATGAGAATAAGGACAGTAACTTCCACATCAGAAGTCAATATGGAACAATATGCAGCTGAATGACAGCAGGGCATTGACTAACTGACCCTCCAACGTAAGCTGGAACAGAAACTACCCACAATTCATTGTAATGAATGACAATAATAGCAGTACACATAAAGTCTTTAACGTTTAATTAGCATTATTTTAGAGCTGATGATCGGAACTTTACAGAAACTTGTAATAACTAACCTCCCTTTTTATCTCCTGTGGTGAGGACAGTGGGAAATATAAGAGCAGAATTTGGTAGCTCAAGCAATGAATACTATGAGTAACACAATTCAGCAAGTGCTTACTAATAAGGAAGTATGGTAAATGTCTGTAATAGATTATAATCGTTAACTTTGGATTATGTATAATGGTATATATATATAATGGTAAACATGGGGACGTAGGGCTGCCGATTGGACTGTCCTTCGTTGATCAGGTGGTTTGCAGGATTTGATGCACAGATTAAGGGGAAAGAATAATGACACTGTTGCATGCAACCATTGTGATTCGAAATGAATAGAAGTGTTGTTCCTACTGTGAAATATATCGGATCATTGACCTCTCTTCCGATCTGAGCTAAATACTCAGCGGGCCTTGTTAAAACCGTATTCGGAGTCGTCTGTGTCTTCTCGTGCACTTGTGGCAAAGGACCCAAATAAAGAGTGATCCCAGAAGAGAGTAAACTTTGAAACTGTGTACCAAACGGTGCAAGAGCAGCATCTGCTGCATTGTTATAAAAATAATGAATGAACCTCACAGAGTTTTAGAATAGATCTTTCTCTACACTTTTTTTTCGTTTCGACATGACATATTCTGCAGTTTGTTCCATTACCATCACTGAGTTCAATTTAGCTTTGCCTGGAAAACATGTAAAATTATATGCTTCAGCGTATCTTTTTAAGGTGTTGATAATAACTCAAATAAATCAAATCAAATATAACCAATCGAGGTTACTCCATTGGCGCATTTGCAAGCCCAGTGCTCACAGAATTCCAGTCTATAAATCACCATCCACCATTAAATCTGGCTTTTAAAAGACCGACTTACTTTCTGGTCGACCTGGGGTAATACTTTGACCAATTCCACGAGGAAGGAACTTGGAAAACAATTCAGTGAAGTCCATGCAGACACCATCCTCTGTCGTACGTCCAGACATCACATCCATAAAAAATTAAATCAGATTTGTGAGACAAGACTTCCTCAGCATAAAGCCATGCTCACTCTCCTGCATTTCCAAAATCAGATAAATGCTGCCCATAAGAAACTTAAGCAATTATTTTGCGACCTTGACGTGAGTCTCGGCCAACCATAATTTTTGAAAATAATATATCTCGATCTTCCTCAACCGTAGAAATAGCACTAACTATCCTCCAGCCTTCCGCGCCCTGCCCTGCATTTAAAGAGAGTAGAATGATATCTGCAGGATGCCCAGAAATCTCCACATTTTTCTCCATTGTATCCATGGAATAGATCTCATCAAGACGGGGAGATTGGCCTACTTTTTTTTTCTCAAGATGACAAATGGCTCCTCATTAATATCGAAATGCCAAAAGAATATCTGCACGCCCCTCCCAAATCTTACCGGCATCAATTTCTTATTGTTATAACATGCCGATGCAAATACGCATTAAATGACTCATCCGCTTTATCAAGCTCGAAACATCCCTTCATTTATTTCACCTTGAGAGGGCGTCCTCTTTCCCTACCTACCAGGTCGTCCTAATATGCATACAAAAACATATTGTGATTCTACTTAGACCAAATTGCCAAGGGCATTTTATCGCCCCTTTACCCATTCCTAATTTCACCTATCAGATTATTTTCCTTGCTAGCTTTACATTAAGCAAGGGACTAGACTAACGCTTGCATACTTTCCTTTTACTTCTTAACTGCTCTTTCAATACCTCGTGTTCTCCATCATTCCCAAATCCTGAAATCCTTATCTTTCATCCCTGCAGGAAGGTGCTTTGACATGATCTCTGATGAACTGGCTTTAAAATGCTTGCATCTGACAGATGTAGATATGTGGATTTAGTTCCTTTTTTATGACATTCCCACAATTTACGCGTTCAATTGTCCACCCGTTCATCCTGATATATAAATGTCCCATATTTTACAGAACGATGATCACTGTTCGTCAGATTATGCCCAACTGAAATTTCAAACACTTCTTGAGTCTCGTTACCCAATTACAAGGTCTAATACCGCCCCACTCCAAGTTGAGATATGCCTTTATTGCTTCAAGAAACGCTCCTGCATTCAAATTCTGTCCGATCTCAACGGCTGGCACGAAGGAAGTTTGAGTCAATGTATAGAAATCTAATCAACGAGCATGATACAAGGGTATTGTAGTGAGCATGGATGGATTACGTGAGTGTGTAAAATGCATTGAATTGCTTTTCATGTGACCAAATATGTAATTGTGGATTCTGTCAGGGAAAATAAAGGAAAGTATATATCAAATCATCACAACAAACAAAGCTCTGAGATAATGAGTCATCTCAGCATCCACATGAGGTGCGCCAATTAAATATGAAAATTAAAAGTCTTTGATTATTATACCTGGAAAGGCGTTCAAAACGGCAAGTAACAATAACGCACAGATGTATCAGGAAATAACTATTTGCAAGAAGGGAGAATCCATTCATCACTAATTGACGTTCAGTAGCGGTTCCTGCAACTATTCCTTCACTGCCAATATCTTTTGTATGTACATTAACGGAAAAGTGAACTGGCCAAGGACTGCAATATCGTGGCCTCAAGAAACACTAAATGCTATCACTGTTGGAACCCATGTCTCTCCCAAGCCTGTGAAACATCGACATAGCACGAATCAGGAGTGTGACAACATTTTTCCCACTTTACTGCATAAGCTCATATTGGCTAACTTCAACAAGCTCTACCCCTTTGCGGTCACCTGCACCATTTAGTGAAACTATTTACTCAAAGGACCTGTCACTAACAACAGAAGTTTGACCAGGTTCTATGAAATGCACATATCCCTCAAAGTTACTACTCAAGTTGGTAGGATTGTTAAGATGGCATATGATATGTTGGCTTTCATTAGCAGTGGGATTCATTTGAAGAGCCGCAAGGTTATGCTGCAGTTCTTTCAGCCATGGTTACAGTGCAGTTAACATATTGGGTTCAGTTCTGATCACCTCATTATAGGAACGATATTGAAATTATAGAGAGGGTGCAGAGGAGGCTTTCACAGGATTATGCCTGGACTGAAAGATAACTCTTGCGAAGAAAGGGACCGAAGACGGATGTGAGGTTTCTTTATAGAGTTGTAAAAGTTGATAAGAAGCATAAATAGAGTTTTCTCAGGGCGAAAATGTTTATCATGGGGGGCATAATTTTAAAATCAAAGAAGGAAGAATTAGGGGAGATGTCAGATGTAATGTGTTTGCACAGAGAGTGTTCGGTGTGTTGAATGCAGTGCAAGCCGTGGGAGGGAGCATTAGTGACATCTCGCATTTCTCGGGTATGCACAATGGATGACAGTAAAATGTAGGATATGTAGTTTAGTTTGAGCTTTGGGTAGAATAAAAGGTAGGCACAACGTCTAAGGGCGAAGGCGCTGTAGTGTTCTGTACTTTTCTATGCTCTTCGGCAAATTATATTTCAATAATTTGAAATCTGCAAAAATAGTGAAAAATTGTGTCTGCCTTGGTCGGACACGAAATACCAGTGGTATTGAATATTTGTTCATTGAAACGCAATAATTTGTTGAAACCTGCATACTGACAATGTAAAAAATAACAGGTGACCCAGTGAGATACAATTGATGAGAAAAGGCAAAAGACTGCCAAAAGATGAAAAGCCTTTTCGTTACTTTCCGACGTAATCTTTAGATGTAAGGGTCACATTAAAAGATGGAGAAACAGAAAGTGAGGACTGCAGTTGCTGGAGTTCGGAGCCGAGAGCGTATTGCAGGAAAAACACAGCAGGTCAGACGGCATCCGCGGAGGAGACGAATCTGACTTTCGGGCATAAGCAATTCATCAGGAATGAGGCTTGTGGGCCACCCTTGATAAATGCATGGGAGTGGAGTGAGGGTGGTTTGAGGGTGAAGATGTCTGAGAAAGGGTTAGGTGGATGAAGGTGAGGAAGGTGATAGGTCAAAGCGGGAAGTGATGGTCCAATCGAGAGGCTGTGCCCAGTTGGAGAATTGGGACTGGAATAAGTGAGAAAATCCCAGAGGGACTCCGTCTTCCATGATCGCAACTTCCCTTCTCATGTGTCTGACGATACCCTCCAGCACATATCGTCCACTTGCCATTTCACCGACTTTGAAACCCACCCCTCGCAACACAGAAAGGACACAACCCCCTGGTCCTCATCTTCCATACCAAAATCTCTGCATACATCGCATCATTCTCCGCCAATTCTGCCAACTTAAAACAGACCCCACCGCCAAAGATATATTTCCTTCCCCATTCATATCAGCATTCTGTAAAGACAATTCGCCATGCAATTCCCTCGTCAGGTCCACACCCCACTCCTGGCACCTTTACCTGCCACTGCAGGAAATGAAAAATCTGTGCCCACAGTACTCCCCAGACCTGCGCCCAAGGCCCCAAGGGATTTTGCCACGTGCATCAGAAATTTACCATACCTCCATCAATGTCATCAACTGCATCCGTTGCACCTGGCGTTGGCTCCTCTCCATCGTAGAGACAGGATGCCTTCTGCATATCGTTTGTGACAACATCTCTGGGACAGTCACTCCCACCAGCTCCAACGCCTCATGTCTGAACACTTCAATTCTCCCTCCCACTCCGACAAGGACATGTAGGTCCTAGGCCTCCTTCATTGCCAAACCGTTACCACCTGACAATTGGAGGAAGAATGCCTCATATTCCGGCTTGGGACCCTGCAACCACATGGATAAATGTGGGTTTCAACAGCTTCCTCGTTTCCCCTTATCTAACAATTCGGCACCGGAATCTGCACCTGTCCATCACTCCGCCCTCACACTGATCACCTGATTCACCGTATTCGCCTGTTGCTTTCTCAGCTACCTTCCCCCCACAAACCTCACTTCCCTCCCATTTATCTCTCAGCCCGGCCCACACACCACATTCCTAATGAAGAGCTTATTCACGAAATGTCGATTCTCCTGCTTCTCAAATGCAGTATGACCTGCTATGCTTTTCCAACAACACACTCTCCACTTCCGTCAGATGATGGGAGAATTGAAAACTATATGATTGTTCAAAAAGAAGGATGCTATTTTGTTTGCAAAAACCACAGGTCGTTTGTTTCAACCTTAGTGGTGATGAAGCTTTTGAAGTGAAATTGATAAAATATCTGTCATTTAAGGAAGATGGGGAAATATTAAGTTAGTGTATGTTACTTTTTAGTAACTTTCCAAAGATTTTCTGTCATGTAATTTTTGTTTTTAGATTTGCAGCGTAATAATGTTGAAGTGGTGAAAACGAATTTCAGATCAGGATTGACAGAGTTGCCTGGAAGAATGGATCCAATGTAATGACGTGCACAACAGCAACACGGATAGAAATTCCCCCGATTGACACGAACTACAAAATCGTTAAATATTATTTTCAGAACAGGGCAATATTTTAGTTATTTTCCCAATATTTAGTGATCAGAATACAGGTTTTCTCGAAAGCATAGCATTATTACCGTTTTTGATGTGCAGGGTTGAATCTCAGTCAGTGCCAGGGTTTGAGTCTCAGTCAGTGACAGGGATTGAAGGTCAGTCAATGACGGGGATTGAAACTCAAACACAGACAGCGATTTAATGTTAATAAGCGAGGGAATTCGACTTGAATGAGTGATCGTGATTGATCGCCTTTCAGTCAGTGGAATATGAATCTCAGTCAGTGACAGAGGTTGAACTGCAGTCAGTGAGCGGAATTTAATCTCAGTCAGTGATAGGAATTCGGTGACGATTAGAGAATAGAATTTGTTGTGAACTGTGAGCAAAATAGAAATAAATGACAAAAGGGCACGAAGAAATTGGTCTAATGAACAGATAAGGGCCAATGACATTTCAATTAGAAATGTATGAATTGATATCTGTGCTGAGAAATGTAATTCAGAATAATAGTCTTGGAAAGAAAAAAGAAAAAGGATGCAATTCCAGAGGAGACAGATGAGCAGAGAACGCTAAATGCATAAGTACAAACTGTTGAACCGAGGAGGAATCTTTCAGGGAACACCTATACTTGGCCCAAGGGGAGATCTGGCTGGAAGTCAGACGGTGATAGTCACTAACATATCATAAAAGTGAAAGCTTTTATTAATACACTCGTTATGGACCAGACGAGACCCCCTCCAAACATTTCTAGAAAGTTACCCAAACCTTAATTTTGATAGTTGCTTTAAGCAGATGCAGTGCGGATATTCCAAGTGGGGATGCAACTGGTGAAAGCACTCAGTTTAAGAAAAGCAGGATATAGTCACAAGATTATAGACTGAAATGCAATCAAAAGAGAACAGAATACCGAATAACGTAACCGATCCAAAAACGCAAGCAGATCATCCTAATATAATGATGCTGTTCTAAAAACTTGCATCAATCCCCACATTCACCATTTGGCACAAAAGGACAAAGGGAAAAAATATCAGAGTCGCAAAGGACACAGATACAGCTCGCAACATGGAACATCGTCTTCCATGTAGCTATTTATTGATCCAGCAGCCTTAAACTAACTGACTTCACTCAGTGAACTAACAGACTGCCAAAATCAGATCAAACCAGAGAAGCACATCACTCAGAGAAATGGTCACACCCCTGTCATTGCAAACATGTTGTTTTTTCTTTTTACTTTCAAGGCCATTTGGCTGAGGCAGTAATCGTTAGCTGTAATGAAATTGATCCTTAAGCACATCGAAGCCGCATTTTTCAGAATGTATACTTTCGCTACCTCCCAGAAAAACTACGGACAGCATAAATTCGTGAATGGGTGAGAATTATTACAGATGACAGTCCCAAACTGGAAGCAAAAGGGCAATATGCAGAATGGAATTGTTTGCTGGAAGGGGCGTGTCAGTTATTGTGTTTGAACAGGATGGATGTGAGTTATTTAATGTTTTATTGTATTGGGGCAAGTTCAGCTTGTGACGTTTTGCGGGATTTTGTATTGGAGATGGTGTACACGTGAGCTGGTATGTGGGTAATTTCATTATAGACAGAATGCATGTTATAATATGGGGATTGTTTCATACAGGAGACGGTGTATGTAAGATCGGGTGTGGGTTATTGAATTGTGGACAGTGTAGGTGTGAGATGGAGTGCAGATTCCTGTGGAGGAAAAGCGTGTGCATGAGTTGTGCTCTAAGGTTCCTTTGTATCGGACAGGGATTGTACAAGATGGGGAGGAGGTTACTATATGGTGACAGGATGCATGCGAGATGGGGTCCAGTTTCTGTATAGGCGACAGGTAATGTATGAGATAGGATTTTGCCTTTTGTGTTAAGGACAGATTGTATTCGAGATGGAGTGCTGTCTGTTGTTTCGCAGGCATGATATGCCTCGGATGGAGTTTCAGTGTTTATGGCATGGTGTTTGGTGAACTGGTTTGTGCATTATTAGGTTGGGGATAAGTTGTATTTGCGATGAGGTGTGCATCGTTTTATCGTGGATAGTATTTGTGTGCGATTGGATGAAAGTTATTGTATTGGGAACAGGGTTGTTGGTTTGAATATTGGGTACGATTTGTGTGTGAGATGGAGTGTTTAACTCACTGTATTCGTGACAAGGTGAGTGCAAGATGGCGCTGGATTAGTGTATTGGGAAAGGAGCATGGATGTGCAATGGGGTGTAAATAATTCTGTTGAGGTCACGTTCGATGTGAGAGTCAGTTAAGATCATTCATTTGGAGGACAGGGTCTGTTTGAGATAGTGTGGGGATCATTGGTGCATTGTGTGTGAGATACACAGTATGCGTTGTTAGCTTGTGGCAAGGTTTGCGTAAAATGGAGTAGGTCATGATAACAGTTTTTGCAATGAATACGAATAGATGAGAAAATGAACGGATTGGAACCGACATGAATTATTTGTACTCTGAACTTATGACCTTTAGGCCATTGCACTATCTATATAAATCTCAAATGCTCCTCTCCAAAGATTCAGCCAATCATGTGTACATTTGCTTAATAAATGTATCATAATCAAACGAACTGTTTATTTTCAAAACGATTGAACTTCTGAATCGAGGAAGATTTTGAACATCCTCGATGTCACTTAGACTCCCACATACCCAATGCAGTGCTATCAGCTACGATGTTAACTCACAAGCAACACACGTTGATTTCATATGCTGAATCTCCATCTTTTAGCGCAGTGCATGGCACCTTTTCCCCATGGATTCCTTATGCCTGCCTATCTGGTCCAGGAGATGCATATTGCACTGAGGATCACATCTTGCCAGAGTGTATTGGTATTTCTCTCTCTTGTTTTCCACACTACTAGCTCCCGGTATGTGTGGTCTCTGTTCTCACTCTTTTTCTCTCAACATGTACTCTTTTCTGTCTCTCTCTCTCTCTTCTGGAAACTCTCCCAGAGAATGTCGGAGAATTCTTGGATTGAGCACAAGCCCCACAGAGGTAAAAATAACTGCCAAAGTTTCGGCTTCTTTTTAAAAGACTGTGCAATTTTAAGAAAACGATCACAAAAAATTAAGCCACGTAGCTCAATGTCTGTTATTGGTAAATTCCATGTGCCGACAATCCCCTTCCTCAACTAATGATGGGCATCTCCAGTGTGGGCGGCACGGTGGCACAGTGGTTAGCACAGCTGCCTCACAGCGCCAGAGATCCGGGTTCAATTCCCACCTCAGGCGACTTTTGTGTGAAGTTTGCACATTCTCGCCGTGTCTGCATTGGTTTCCTCCGGGTGCTCCTGTTTCCTTCCACAGTCCAAAGATGAACAGGCCAAGTGAATTGGCCATGCTAAATTTCCCGTTGTATTAGGTAAGGGGTAAATGTAGGGGTATGGGTGGGTTGCGCTTCGGCGGGTTGGTATGGACTTGTTGGTCCGAAGGGCCTGTTTCCACGCTGTAATATAATCTAATCCATCCCGACAAAAGCGGATTGATTTCTGGAACGAGCCAAAGAAGTGGAGACAGAATACTTGTGAGGGAGAGTTGGCGGGAGGGAAGAGTCAATGAGATAGAGAGACACCGACCGATGCAAAAAGAGAGACAAAGAGTGAGACACAGCGATAGAACAATACAACGCGAGACAGGTATAGAAGCAATGAATGATAGGTATTGAGGGAGTGCCACAGATAGAGAGGCAAGTAGAGAGACAGAGAGAAAGAGACGTACAGAGGAGAAAAAGAAAGACGCAGACAGGGACACAGAGAGAGTTAGAAGCAATACGTGAGCGAGAGACAAAAATGGAAGAAGAGAAAATGAGAGACCAGGCAAGAGAACGGCAAACATAGGGCGTAATAAAGAGTGGGAGAGAGGGAAAAACAGAGCGAGACAGACGGCGAGGTAGAGAGACACAGAGAGAGGCAGGGAAAGGACAAACAGAAAGGGCGTTAGAGAGAAACAGTGTGAGAGAGGAATAATGAGAGAAAAAAGAGGCAGAAGAGAAAGAGAGACACAACAAAATCAAGAAAGAGCGACATCGAGTGGAAGACAGAGTTAAAGAGAGGTGGAAGGGCATAAGGGACAAAGGCAGAGGGAGGCAAAGAACAAAGAACAAAGAAAATTACTGTAGAGGAACAGCCTCTATGGCATTCCACGACTCCTACGATCCAGATCCTCCATCTGAACCTGCCGCCTACTTTCTCAGAGACTGTATCCCTCTGCTCCCTGCCCATTCCTGTAACAATCGAGGTACATCTTAAATGACCCGACTGTGCCTGCCTCATAGCATATAATCACAGTCTTCCTCTCACAAGTCAACCATCACTTTAACTTTGAGAAAGCTGCAGGACAAAGTCGCAACTACACCAGACCATCCCATTGAATCCCTCAATACCGTAGCAGCTCAGCAAACTCCAAACTCAATGTTGTTAATCTGAGAGATACGCAAATCGCCAAAGATGACGGATTAATGCCTGAGGGAGCATAAATTGTGGATAGTATGATGTACGATTGTTCTGAGTGCATGGCTAAATGCAAGGCAGAAGATGTTTAATACAGATAAATGCGAGTTTATCCACTTTGATAGTCGAAATGTGAAAGGGGATTACGAGACAGCACAAACAATAACTGGAAATGGAATGAAATGGCACTGGAAACTATCGCGCATTTCAGTGAAAAGGCAGGTCAAGTTAAATTACGAAACTGACAGAATTCTTTTGGTGATGATTGTGCCTCGTCTTTCTTTGGAGAACTTAGTGCTCAAGCCACAAGCCGAGACATTGGGCCTTTACATGGGGAGACAAGTAAAATCTCATAAGACGGTCAAAAATGCGAGACTGTCTTGGGATACCGATGTAAGTGAAAAGCGATTATTACCTTAGAAGTAACGAACATGGCAGAGTGTTGCGAACAAGAGAATTTTGCACTGACAAACCAGCGTTAGACATGTGCACCTACTCTACAAATGGATTAGTGTGGCTTGAGAGGACACAAGACCATAGTTAAAACGATAAGACATGACACGTAATTCACACAGAAACTGACTTTAAGACAATAATCGTGACAGTGGCGGTGTGGAGAAAACAAAAATGATACTGGCTTTGCAGAACTTCCTGGCTCTTGACTATTTGCTCGAAGCGCAGGGCAGCACCCATGTTGTTATTAGGTCTGAATGTTTCACTAACAGCCCGGACACCTCAAACAATATGTTTAAATTGGCAGACCACATATGACGAGAAGTAGACAAAAGTAATGAGTAATAGAGGCATTTTCATGACTATGACCCAAATGCCTATGGTGGATGGCGTCTTAGCGTGTCGTGGGGCTCTTACATCCCATATGTATTGATTATTCTCATTGGCTTTGTCATTGTTTGTTGTTTAGTTATAGGCCATGCTCAATTCATGTTACAAATGTTATCTGCGAGAATTATGCTGGGAGTAACTGGTGGGCAGAGAAACGCACGATATTTCCCGCCTCAGGCGACTGACTGTGTGGAGTTTGCACGTTCTTCCCGTGTCTGCGTGGGTTTCCTCCGGGTGCTCCGGTTTCCTCCCACAGTCACAAAGATGTGCAGGGCCAGGTGAATTGGCCATACTAAATTGCCCGTAGTGTTAGGTAAGGGGTCAATGTCGGGGTATGGGTGGGTTGCGCTTCGGCGGGTCGGTGTTGGGCCGAAGGGCCTGTTTCCACACTGTAATCTAATCTAATCTAAAAAAAAAATTGGTTGTCAGTGGTCCAGCGCCATGCTCACACATGCCTCTGACCACAAGATGAGAATTGAAAACGAAACATGAAGGTTTCAAATTAAATATTCACTATGCCTTGCTTTCCACACTATAACATGATGTCCTGCTAGATTTGCTGCAAACAGTTATGCAGGAGAACATCTGTGGTCATGGTCTCTGGTGATGCAACAGAGCTCAAACAGCCATGACTTCAGCTGTCAGCTTTTAAGAAAAACCGCAAAAGCCTCAGAGCTCTGTGCCCTCTTGGCTGTGTCATGTGATTATCTTGTGGTTCTGCATAAAACTTAGCTAGCTGCCTGTAATCTGCAAGAAAGTAGATTTGACTGTCAAGGCCTTTGTCTGTAATAAATCACTTATGATTGACTTCCAAATTTGAAATGGTGCATAATTTTACCGACAAAAATTAACAGCTTCAATTGTTGGACATTAAATCTCTTTCACCTGAAAAATAGTTGTTTTAATCCATTTTCACTTTTTTGTGGATGAGTTGTGCAGTGGCTGGAAGACTACGACTGGCACACTGCCAAAGCATTTGAAAATAATTGTTTTTGTCCACGTTTCAAATCTCCATGGACTCAAACAGCTTAAAACATTAAGAACATTAGATCCAGTCACTAAACAAATGATATCAAAAAGGCCCTTTAATGTTTGCATCAAACACATTAGATTAGAGAACAATAATATTGTTATCAGATAATAATTAAATAAATGAACCAATAGAAATTTTAGTCAGGAAGCCATATTATATAGGCAATTTCTGCACGAGCAGTGATCGAAAATCACCACTGCTCACATAAATCAAGCTGACCCTGACTGTTTTTTGCCTGGAGACCTTTTTTTTTTCTTAATGAAACGTTTGTCCTCGATCTCAAACTTGCTCCACCCCACAACTTGTGTGAGGTATCCGGGCTGTTTATGAAACATTCAGAGCTAATAACAACATGGGTGCTGCCCTGCGCTTCAAGCAAATAGTCAAGGGCCAGACAGTTCTGCAAAGCCAGTACTATTTTGGTTTTCTCCACATCACTACTGTCATGATTACTGTCTTAAAGTCAGTTTATGTGTGAATTACGTGTCATGTCTTATCGTTTTAACTGTGGTCTTGTGTCCTCTCAAGCCACACTAATCCATATGTAAAGTAGGTGCACATGTCTAATGCTGGTTCATCAATGCAAAATTCTCTTGGGTTTCTTGCGAACCCCGCATTCCAATACCTCTAATTTTCTTTGATATGTCATTGGCGTGCCACGGTGACTAACAAGGTCATCTCATAACACGAGAAAACAGAATTCGATTCCAGCCTTGGGCGGTCGTCTGCGTGATTGTTGCACATTCTCCCCGAGTCAATATGGGTTTCATTCCACAATCAAAAGATGCACAGATTAGGTGAATTGATCATGCGAAATTGCTAACAGTGTTCAGGGGTGTGAAGTTTAAGTGCATTAGTCAGTTGTAAATGTAGAGAAATAGGGTAGGGGTAATGGTCTGTATGGATTAGGCTTTGGATGGTCGGTGTGGACTTGTTGGGCTGAAGGGTCTGTTTCCACACCGTAGGGATTCTAAGAATTGAGGCCTTGATTTCCCAGCACTCGCTTTACCTGACTGTTCCCTCCATTCAATTAAGACCTCTGGGGTGTACAATATCCGATAACAGAACTTATGCTTTTGTCCATTGAAGAAAATTATTTCCATCGGTATTACTTTATGAAATATAACCTTGCCCATTGTCTGTCTTGTATTATCACAAATAGTTTTCATGTACACGAGTTCGTAAGGTATAAGGTGTGTCTTCACCTCTGCTCACTACACACTTGTGGAAATGTTCAATCAATCCCAATTATGCTGGAGGACAGGATTCAAATATTTAAACTGGTATGATGGAGAATCACAACCTCGTCAACTTCTATAATTTCATCTGAGTTTTTCATTTTTTTCTAGCCTTGTCTGTTACATTGAACACATCATTGGTGTCAAAGGTTATCTTATACCCTGGATGCAAAAGTGCAAATTTTGCTAAACATTCTCGGGGTCACTGTAGTGAGCAGCAAAATAAAAACTAAATCCGATGCTTCTCTAACACAGTTTAACTCAGCTTGCTTGATATCTGGTTTGGAATATACAGCAAATCCAGCAGCGTGGGCTCGGTTTGTGCACCAAGGGCGGTTGCTCTCAAAGGTACAACGTGATGTATCATAAAACATGGAATGTAATTTGGGATTTCTCCCATATATCAACTGGTTAAAACGAAGATCCTTCATGGTTTGATGTCAAGTGTTGGCATGTTCTATCCACTCCAAGATATTGCCTTGCAATTTGGTGCATCTGCCAAATTTATTTTGATGTTAACATTTTTCGCCACGTGATTTCTTTCATCTTGCTGCAGGGAGGTTAATCACCCTGTTAATATTGCCAGTATGAAAGGCTTGTTGGCTGTATAGGGTCTTTCAAGTTCATTACCTGATGTTATAGTGTGTTGGTGGGTTTGTGGGCGACGTAGATCCCTTGGCATCATGGTGGCCCACAACCAGCAAAACTAATGTCATTTACAAAATTCCGTTCAAGGACTGTGACAAACACTACATTGTACAAACAGACAGCAAACTAGCCACCAGGATACATTAAAACCAAATAGCCACAAAAGACATGCCCTTCTCTCATTAGTATCCTCACATACGAATGAGGAAGCACATCACTTCGACTAGGACAACACATCCAACCTCGGACAAGCCAAATAAATGCACACATGAGAATTCCGAGAAGCATGGCATTCCAACCGCAACTCTATGAACAAACACTTCGACTTAGACCCCATCTACCAGTCAAAGTGGTGTCCTTCCTCATTTGTTATGCAAGGAAATTTGTGACAGAGGGTCATGTCGTTTTATGGCTAGTTGATGTTCATGTTTCCTGGTGGCTATATTTCTGCCTGTTTCTCCAATATAATGTTTGCTACAGTCCGTGCACGGTATCTTGTAAATTACATTTGGTTCCGGCAACAGAATGGTAAGGTATTCACAGGCTCTTTTTCGGAAAAGGGAATGGTTATGCGACAACAGTCTGTTCCTCGGAAAAACAGAGAGGAGCTAGGTGCACAGGAATTCACTGGGGGTTCAAGGAGGAAGGGATTCATAGGTTGTTGCCAGGGGAACATCGTGGAGATGGGATAACAGGCTTTTGATAGGTGAACACAGTGGGGATGAGTTCATTCGCCTTTGCAAGGAGAACAGAATGAGGTGAGAGTCACAGCTTTTGCTCCGAAAACAGAATCGGCATGGGGTTGACATGACATTACGAGTGGAACAGAGTGCGGATGATGTCTCTGGCTGTTGCTGGGAGAACAGACTGGCAACGATTTTAAAGGGCTTTGCTGGGATGTCCCGCTAATGATGGGTTCACATGCCATTCTGAGGTGATACCAGCATGGTTGGGTTCACAGGTTGTTGCGATGGGGACAGTGTGTGGAGGGTAGCATAGGCCATTGCTCCAGATCGGATTGGCTATTAGTGTATAGACCGTTGCTTGGCGAAGAGATGACAATGTATTGGCAAGTTGTTGCGAGGATAACTGAGTAGAAATGGTAAAACAGGCCGTTGCGAGATCAACGACAGTGGGATTATGTTTGTCAGGCATTGTTAGGGAAGTAGAGTGGTGTTGAGTTCACAAGCAGTTCCTGGGGAACGGAACGATGGTGGTTGATCAGTACATCGCTAGGTGAACAGAGTTGGGGGGTAAGAGAGTGGGGAAGGGTTTAATTACTGTTGTTATGAGAAATAAGTTGGAATTAGTTCACAGGCCATTGCTAGGGTAAGAGGGTTAGACGGGTTCACATGCTGGAGCTGGGGAAACAGAGCAGGAAAGTTGTCACAGGCCAATGCCAGGACAACAATGTGGGGATGAAATCACCGTCTGTTTGCTCAGAGAACAAATTAGGAATCGTTTCACAGGCCATTGCGAAGGGAAAAGAGTTTGAATGGGTTTACTGGCTATTGCTATGTAAATAGAGGACAATCAGTTCAAAGGTTTTTGCTGGGGAAACTTTGTGGATATGTGTTCTCAGTCTATTGCGAGGAGAACAGAGTTGAGATAGATTAACATACGGATAGCGCTTCAATGGCCAATGCCAAAAGAACAGAGTGTGAATGCGTTCATAGGCTGTTACTGGGAGAGAGGAGCTAAGATACGTGAACAGGCTATTACGACGGTAAAGAATGAAAATGAGTTCACACGCTCTTGCACGTAGATCAGCGTGGTGACAGGTTCATCGGTCTTTCCCATGAGAATAGATTAGGAATCGTATTACAGACTGTTTACAGAGGAACAGAGCAGGGATGGGATTATGTATTCCTGATGAAGGGCTTTTGACGGAACGTCGATTTTACTGCTGCTTGGAAGCTACCTAAGCTGGTTGTGCTCTTCCAGCACCACTAATCGAGAATCACAGGCTTTTGCTACGAGAACTGTATGGTATTGGATTCACAGGCTGTTTCGAGTGCAAAAGAGTGAGCATGTGTTCACAGACGTGTGTAGGACAACAGATTGCCGATGGGTTCACACGTCATTGTTAAGAGAATAAGGTGTGAATGGGTTCACAGACTTTGGGTCGAAGAACAGTGACGATGGGTTCACAGGCTGTTGTTAAGGGAACAGAGTAAGGATTGATTCATAGTCGCTTGCACGCAAAATAAGTGAGATTGGGTTCAAAGGCCGTGGGAAGGTAAACAGAATGGGGATAGGTTAATCAGCTGATGGTATGGGAACCGAGTGGGGTCATTTCAAAGGCCTTTGCTAAAGTACAGATAAAAGACGGGTTTCCAGTTCATTGATATGGAGCAGACTGTAAATCGTTCCGTATTCCATTGCTCAGAGGAAAACCAGAGGATAGATCCCCAAGCCGTTGCTAGTAGAGCAGAGTGGGGATGGCATCACAGGACGTTGTTAACGTTAGAGAGTGGGGGAAGGCTGCAGTCCGTTGGTGGGACATTTGGCTGATGATGACTTCACTGGAGGATACAAATTGGGATGGGTTTACAGGTTATTGTGATTTGAGTACGGGTTCACCGGTTGTTCTGAGGAGAACAGATTCGTCATTGGTTCTGTGCGAGAGGCTGTTACTAAGGGAAAGGAGCGGGAACGGGTTCACATGCTATTGCTAGACGAAGAGAGTGAGGATCAGTTGCTATCAGAACAGAGTGAAGTCGGGATAACAGGCCGTTGCTAGGAGGCCCAGACTGGGAATGAGTTCACAGGCATTGCTGGGGAAACAGAGAGAAGTTGGGTGCATAAGACTTCACTGGATGAACAGAGCACGGAGTTGGCCACAGGTTGTTTCTCGGGGAACAGAGTGAGGATGTAGTCAAAAGCTGTTGCTAAGAGAATAGAGTTGGGATAGGTACACATGCCGTTGGTAGGTTAAAAGTTGAGAATTGGTCAACAGGCCATTGCTAGGGGAAGGGAATGAGAATGCATTCACAAGTTGCTGCGAAGAAAGAGCAGGGTTAGCGTCACTGGCCTTTGCTCAGTGAAGAGTGTTGGAAAGCGTTCAAAGGTTGTTGCTACGCGAACAGTGAGAGGATGGGTTCAAGGGCTGTGCCTCGGAGAACAGAGTAGTGATGGGTTCACAAGACGTTGAGAGGAGAGCAGAGTGAGGATGGAATCACAGGTGGCTGTTAAGATGACAGAGTGGGCCATTAAAAAGTCGTTCAGTTTGTGATGGGTTCACAGCGTTCCTGGGAGTTACACTTGGTGATGAGTTCAGACGTTGTTACGAGGGGAACAGGGTGCTAGGATTTCACGGGATTTTGCCACGAGAACCGCGATGTGGTGAGTTCAGAGGCTGATACTCAAGAAAAAGAGAGGGGATATGTTCATATGATGTTGCTAGGGGAACAGGTTCACTGTCAAGTCACGCACAATTGCTCGGAGAAAAGAGTGGGGATTGGGTTACAGGTCATTGCTGGAAGACGCAGTGTGAGAATAATTAATCAGGCTGTTGTTGGGGTAACAGAGGAAAGCTGGGTGCACGGACTTTCACGATGAGAAAAGAGTGGCGATCGTGCTACAGGCTGATTCTCGGGGAAGAGAGTGGAGATGTGGTCAAAGACTGTTGCTCAGAGAATAGAATTGGGTTTGGTTCACATGCTATTGCTATGGGAAAAGATGGGAATGCGTCAGCTGGTCATTGCTAGGCGAAGAGAACGGGGTAATGCATTCCACGCTGTTGCTGCGGAAACAGAATGGGGATGATGTCACAAGCTGTTGGTAGGAGAAGACATTTGGAAATACTCCAGAGGTTGATGCGAGAAGAACCGTGTGGGGATATGTTAAAAGGGTGTTGCTGGGAAACCAGAGTTGGGATGGGTTGACAGGCCGTTGCTAGGAGAACAGATTGAGGATAGTTTCTGTGGGATATAGGTAAAGTAGTGTTGCTTCAGCAGCGATAATTACTTCTGAAAGGTAATGAACTAACTTAGACAATTGTATGATTGTTTCAGCAAAGAGCTGAGTTAGCTAAAATGTGCAAGCATACAATGGAATATGTTACAGACAAATAAATAACGAGTGAAAGAACATTAAGTTATGCCAGCTCGGCATATTGCCCCCATGTCAGCACCAGATCAAGTTAGCTGCAAATAGGGGTTTAAAACAAATAAGGGTAAGGGTCGCCAGGCTGAGAGGAGTTGGAGAAGTTAACGTGGGAGGAACGCAGCTAGGCAGGGGCAGAACACAGTTACGATTAGTTATAGGTTTGACACGTAATATGCTAGGCCAATGAAGTAAATGGGAAGTACCCAAAGAGACTCAATTAATCTGTATAAATTGTGGAGTAATTTTTGGATCGCTGTCCCTATCTGTTAGACACCCGTCTTGCAGAACGTTTTCAATAAAGTTCGCTGCTTCAGAATTTGACTCGGACAGCAATTTATTGATATGTGAGCCTTGTTTCTCACAGTTTCACTGTTTTTTTCTTGGTGAACAGAACGGGTATGGGGTCACAGGTGGTGTATAGGAGAACACAAGCTGGTTGAGTTGAGAAGCCATTGCGAGGAGAACAGAGTGTAGATGACTTCGCAGATTGATTTTCAGGAAACAGAGCATGCATGTGCTCACATGAGGTTGCTAGGAGAACAGAGTCAGTACGAGTTCAAAAGCCTTTTCTAGGACGTCCATGAATGATTGTTTCACAATCTGTCCTGAGATGATACAAGAGTGTTTGGGTTCTCAGACCATTATCTCAGAACAGACTGGGAATAGTTTCACAGGCTTTTGCTTGTGAAACTGAATAACACTTAGTATAATGCCGTTGCTAGGAGGACAAAATCGCTTTCGATTCCCAGGACGTTTTTAGGTGAACAAAATGGAGAGAGGTTCACGGGCCGTTCCGAGAGAGACCGAGCAGAGATGGGTTCACAGTATGTTGCTAGGAGAATAGCGAGGGGATATGTTCATAGAATTTTGGTAGGAGACAAGCTTGGGTATCGGTTGACAGGCCGTTGCTCTGAGAAAAGCGCGAGGTTTGGTGCAGAGACCGTTGTTAAACGGGCAGAATCGGAATGTATTCACAAATTGTTGCTATGAGAATAGAGTGCAGACGTGTTCATAGTCCGTTGCTAATGGAATAGTCTGGGCATTGTTTCAAAAGCTGTTGCTAGTCAAAAGCGTGGGTATGGTTTGCAGACCTTGCTGGGAGAACGCATTGGTTGTGAGTTCAAATTTCTTTGCTGGTACGTCCAGCGAATGATGTGTTCTCAGACTGTTCTGAGGGGATATCAGCAGATTTGATTTTCACAGGCCGTTCCTTCTGCAACAGTCTGGCATGGTTTCTCGAAAAAGATGGTTTTTCGAGAAATGGCGTGGGATGGGGTTATAGGCTGATGCTAAGAGAACAGTATGTCAATGCATTCCCACACCATTGCTCCGTTACAGAGTGGTGATGTGATCACAAACGGTTTCTAGGAAAATGGATAGGTTATGGGTTCAGAGGCTGTTGCTCGGGACTGAAAGAGAACCTCTGCAACCATACTCTGTTTTCTGTTGTCAAGTGAATTATGTACCCAATTGGCTAGCTCTCTATGGGTCCCTTAAGTTTTAACATTTTTATATATCTGTCATTCTGAAAGGCCTTCTACACGTCCATGCAAACAGTATCTTACCACACTGGGTTCATCTATTTTTTGGTCACCCCTTCAAAACACTGAATCAAATTCATGAGTCATCATTTCCAATACACATAAATCATGGTGACCATCCGAAATGAGTCTTTGCCTTTCCAAATACCTGTCAATCCTGTCTCCCAGAATCCACTAAACAACTCTCTTACAGTAGAATTTAGTTTTGCCAGTCATTAGTTCCCAAGTATTAAGTCCTGGTATACACTTGAGAAGGTCGCAGGGATTTACCTACCTTAAGGTGCTTTAAGAGTTTCTGTACTTGGATCCGGATCAGTAGTAAGTGACATGCAGAAAACAAATGTTGTAAGACTTGGGAATTATTTAGAAATGGATCGTTGTGGGTTCTGGAGGAGGCTAGGGAGGAAAGTGTGGGTTCTCTTCGACAGCCAGGTTTGAAGTGCCCAAAGTGTGGCTAATGTTGTGTCATTATTTGAGAAATGCTGCAGGGAAATGCTAGGCATCTACAGCCTACCGAGACTAATGACCATGGTAGGCAAGTTGTTGGAGTGGATTCCGAGAGGTTTGAATGCAGTCAGACATAGGGACGGTTTCATAGGTAGCATGTTTACTGTGATTGGTCTGGTCTTTGAAAGACTGAATCAGATCACAGATCAAGGGAGTGTTATCTTGGCAGATGATGGTCACACAAGAGGCGAATAGTACATAGCTAGGAGAAAGCAACATGAATAGGGCAGGTTCTCGGATAATATTGAGGTTTGAGAGTTAGAGAGTGTTGTACAGGATGTAGGAAGTAACAGACTCAAGAAGGATACGAGTTGATGAAGAATGTTACAGGGATAGAGTGTTATGGAGATGGCTGCATTTTACAGAGATAAGATTGTTATTGTAGTATGTTCTAGAGACGGGGATGTTGGAGCAACTGGAGGACCTTTTTTAGAGGCACAAGTGATGTGGTGTCTCTTGACTTTTACAAAGATTCAGAAGCGTGTTGGATGTGGAAGAGGTTACATACATGGAATGACATGGAACGACTGGTAAAGATGACACCAAAAGGAAGTAACATGGGAGGGGAGTTAGCGCACTTTAAGATGTTGATATACAAAACGTAGGCACAGTGTGGAAGAGAATCACATGGAAAGAACAGAACGATCCCTGACTTCATGCCCACCATTTAGTGAGATAGTTGCTTCACCTCTGGTGTCGTTAATATAGCAAATACAGCGCATGATCATTTTCATTTGCCCCCTGGCTTTACTGCATCTCCTTTGCATTCTGTCCTCTGTTCACTGACAGCGATCCGAATTCACTGCGGGTTTTACTGAAGTCGATGGATTTCACTTTCCAATCTCTCTCTAAAGTTGGATAATCCTCAATGTGGACAAGACAGGAATGGAGAATTCTGCTATGTCAGGAAATCACCATGTCGCTAGAAGAGATAAACAGATGCAGCAATGTGACCCTTGCAGTAAAACCTACTCATACAGAATGGTACCGAGTCTCATTCAGATCGAGAAGATCCCGAATCCATCCCTCAGCAGTGCTACATCATCTCCTTGCCATCCTCTCAGATGTAGAGAAATATCCTGCATCGGAAAAGAGATTCAGGTAGTAACAACGTCTGAACCCATACAAATAGTAATAACGTGAGCTATAATACTGTGGTTCATGAGTAAAACACAGCAAGATTCCAGGCGCTAAATTATAGTTGTGAGTGGGTGAGTGATTCAGTTCTTGGGGCAAAGACAGCAGTACTCAGGGAACAGTGAGCTCTTCCACTGGGAATGGGCTCCATGGGAACCATGGGAGAAAGTGAGGACTGCAAATGTTAGGGATCAGAGCATAAAAATGTGTTGCTGGAAAAGCGCAGCATGTGCTGGGACAAGTCACCTGGACGATTGTAATAATCGGGGTTATGGACAGGGATTTCAACTAAACAGGAGCAGTCGACAGGTGATGGAAGATTTCCAAGCCCAAAGGGGCAGTATGGTGGTACAATCGTTCGCATTGCTCCCTCTTATCGCCAGGAATTACGGATTCGATTCCTGCTTTGGTCAACTATCTATCTGGAGTTTGAATGTTTTTTAAGTGTCTGCATATGTTTCTTGCCGGCTTCTCAAGTTTCCTGCAACGGTGCAGAAACGTGCAGATGAGGTAGATTGGCCATGCATTGGTCAGGCATTTCACGTTCGGTGAGTTGGATGGTTTGGAGGGCCAATGCCTGTTTGATTGTCTGAATAGCGTCCTTCTGCACGGAATGGATGCAATAAAAACGACCAATTTGAAGCATCGCGACTGTACGGTTATTTGGTGAGAGGCAGGAGAAATGGTATGTTTTAACTTATATTGTATATCAGCATATATGTCAAGGACAATGCATATTCATTTAGAAAAAAAGTGTTCTTTATTTGAAAGTGAAAAGCATTTGCAATAAAATGGGCGAATTACACATAGAGGACAATCATGTATATCACCATCAGGGAGGAAAGTTAACAGGATAATCAAGGATGGACATCAATAACCCAGGGACAAAAACATGTTGGAAGACAGACGCAATGGGAAATCGAGAGGCATAACTGACATATAGAGAGACAAAGGCGAAGGTAAGAAAAAGAATTGACCTGCAAAATCTTGTCGTTGACATAGAACTCATGGAATATTCAGTGAGGAGGGAGCAATTTATAAGCTTCCCAAGAGGTTTTCGATGTTAGATGTTACGACACGAAATAAACTCTCCTGCTTAACTTAAAACCAGCAACAGAGAAAACATTTATCCCGTGCACTAATCTGTAAAAAACTCAAGTGGCCAAGAACTATGTAAAGTTAATGTTAACAACTTTATTTCCTCAAGTATAATAGAGAATAATTAACTCACCACTATTTACAATTTCTTTTTCTAACCTAGCTTTTACCTCCCCTTCCATAATACTATCCCAAAAAATCCCAATAAAGATTTAGGAATCAACACTTCTTATGGGAAAACCAGGGAGCTGTCGGTTCACTTCTTCGGATCTTGATCTATCATCTTTTCACCTTGTTCAGAAATACTGCATTACGGATTATTGTTCAAAAAGAGAGATTCTTTCAAGCAGTCTGTTACATGCTAGGACTTCAAAGTTCTCGCTCAGCTGTTAAATTTCCCTCCAGTCTTATAGCTCAGGAAACCAAATTGAGTCATTGGCTTTTAAGATTTTAAATATACTCAGTTCAAACGTGATTGGGTATAATTTAAACTAATTGGCTGAAATCGATTTTGTTTGTCTCCAGGCAATGAACTAATCGACTTGTTCGACCCAGTGTTACATTGTTGTCTTATTGAGCACAAATGATGCTGTGAGGGGTAATTTGCTCCTTTTAACTCTCTTACAGGTACAACTAATATCTTTCCAACATAGTGCAGTAATCGGGAATGAAAAATGGAAAATTCTCTCTGAATTCTGCAGGTCTGACACTATAAGTGGGCTAATCATTGTGGAGATCTTCAAGCTTCGTAAACACTGTGGGAATCACAATAGTAACAGCGCTTTTGCAGATTCATTTATGTTATGCTGTTGTCAGAGTTTCTCAGAAGACCATGTGATTCAACTGACTGGGTATGCAGTTATCTAAGATTCTGCATTGTGTACTGAAACTGACAAAGACAGATTGTAAATACATCCTATCGAAAGTGATGATAGCAACCACATTAAAGGCAATATGAAGTTTGAGTGTGACCATTTCAAACATAAACATTTATCCAAAATCAAAACAAAGCCAATTACATGGCTTTGTAATTCAGACTAATTTTCTGACTGTAAATGAAGAGTGAGAAACTTTTCAAGGAAGCATTAAAAATTATCAATGAAAGGATAATCCATTGAAAACCGTGATAGAAAAGCCCAAAAACCCAACTGCCAATGCTCCCATAGATTTCACTGCACTCTGCTCCCCTGAGACTTTCATTTATTTCTACGTGCTTGTTGCAGATACAGTGTGTTTGGTCTCATCACTGCTGCCATGTGATGCAAGGCGTGGAATGATTTGCACACTGATATACAACAAGGTACTCATGTCCGAGACTGAGGACAATAAAACAGCACGATCACCAGCCTGGTTTTGTGTCTGTACCAACTGCCAGCATAAGGCCATGACAGGGCATGGTAAAACATCCTGTGTTCAGGCTTGGTAGTAGGGGAATGCAAGCTCATAGAACAAGGGAGCAGTCTTGATAGGCAGTCAGGAAAGCCCCAGAGGAAAGGAAAATCGCTAACAGGACACCTCTTTTTAAAAAGGGTGTAAGGCGAAAAAACAGAAACTTGCGGAAAGTTTACACAGTCCACAAAAGTGGGTATGAGCCTGGCATCCAGTGATTTGTGAAGAATGCGATTTCTGAATACTTGCAACTGCGTGGTAAAATAAGACAAATCAGCTTGGTTTCATCATGGGGGTTTCATGCCTGACAAATCTGCTCGAATTCTGTGAGGCAGGAACAAGAAATTTAGACCAAGGAGAGCCAATGACTGTTATCTACCTCGACCTCCAGAAGGCCATTAACAAGGTGCAACACAGGAGGCTATTGAGTAACGTAAGGGTCCATGGTGTCAGACTCATGGTACTGGCATGGATAGAATTTGGCTCTCTGGAAGAAAGCAGAGAGTGCTAACAAAATGGTTGTCCCCAGGATGACTGCTGTTGACAAGTGGTGAGCTGTTTGGCTTCGCTTCGTGTTGAGACCACAACTTTTCACTTTTTATAGAATCACTGCTCTGCGGAAGCGGGCCCTTCGATCCACTAAGTCCAGACTGACGCACCGGGGAGCAACACACTCAGAGCTATTCCCCTACCCTATTACTCTACATTTGACCCCTAACGAAAGCACCTAACCTACACATCCATGATGATTAAAGACAATTTAGTACAGCATATTCAACGAACCTGCACATCTTTTAATTGTGCCAAGATACCGCAGAATCCAGAGGAACCCCACGCAGACACGGGGAGAATGTGCAACTCCATGTGGGCAGTCGCCCGAGGCTGGCATCGAACCTGATGCCCTGGCGCTGTGAGGCAGTAGTGCTAAGCACTGAGCTATCGTGCAGCCCCCATTATATATTTACAATCCGGGCTAAGGAACTGTGGGCCTTCTAGCTAATTTTTCAGATGATAAAAATATCGATGGAGCGACAAGCAACATTCAGGAATGTGGGGAGTCTTCAGAAGCATTTGGACAAGTCATATGAGTGAGGAAAGATGTCAGATGGAGTACATGTGGGCAAGTCTGAGATCATGCACATTGGGAGAAAGAACAGAGGCATGGACTATTTTCTAATTGCGGAGAAAAATGAGTCGTCTGAAGTGCAGAGACTTTTGAGTTTTAGACCAGGGTTCTATCAAATTTCTCTTGCATGTTGAGTCATTAGTCAAGAAGACAAATGCAATTATGGCATTTGTTTTGAGAGGATTTGCATATCAAAGTAGGGATTCACTTCAGAGGAGCTATCTGGCTGTCGTCACACTACATTTGGAGTGTTGCGACCAGTTTTCGGACCCATATTTTAGGCAGGATGTTTTGGCCCTGGTTCGTATTCAGAGGTAGTTCATAAGAATTCTCCAATGAATGAAAAACTTAACACATGAGGAACGATTGAGGACTCTGGATCTCTACTCACTTGAAGTTTATAAGGATGAGGAGAGGGTTTAATTGAAACATACAGAATACTGAATGACTGAGATACAGTTGATGTTGGGAAGATAATTCCATTGTTAGCAGAGTCAAGGAACCACGGGCATACCCTAAGTGCAAAGTGAAGACTTTTGGAACAGTGATTCAGAGAAACCTCCTCAGCCAGAAAGAGATGAATTCAAAGAATTCTTTGTTACAGAACGTTGAGGAGTCCAGTTCATTGAGCATGTCTGAGATGGAGATGGAAAGGTTTTTTGTTATTAAGGGGCTCAGGTCTTACGAGGAGGAAGTGAGAGATTGAGGATTAGAAACTTGGTAGCCATGATGAAATGCTGAGCAGACTTGATCGGCTGAATAGTCTAATTTTTGTTCTTATGTCTTGTAGCTACTTTGGTTGGTCGCCAATCGCTGGTACTTCGAATTCTCGTTTGAGCAGCTGTCACATGATTTGGCTAGAATAGGGGGAGTGGCTTATAAGTATCGAGCCGGGGAGGAGTGAGGGGAGAACTATTGACTTCTCATTCAACACTCTGTCGCAATTAACGTCACCTCTCACCAGCGACAGACTTATCCCCCAACAACATGCCCTCCTAACAACATCCTCCATAATCCCTCAACATCATTCTCCCTCCACCAACGTATCCTTCGCTCCACCATCACACTCAATCCTCCAACGTGCCCCTCCTCCAACATCCTCTGTCATCCAACAACACTACTTCTCACTTCACCAACTTATCTTTCCCTCCACCACCACACTCACCCCTCCAACATTCCCCCATCGCGACATTCCCATCATTCATCAACTCCACTTCTCTCTGGACCAACATATCCTTCCCGCCACCGTCAGCCACAACTCTCCAACATGCCCTTCGTCCAACATTCTCCGCAATCTAGCAACTCACGCTTTCCTGACACCTGACGCCTCAAATTTCCCCCACCTTCAATCAATGCCTGCTTTCTTCCATGTAAACCCATTCCACTAACAACATCCCCGACAGTCCATTTATCCCGCCATTCACAACTTCTGTCAAGATTACAGAGATGGCGACTTTCAATCCTCGACCAACAGTTCACATGAAGTTTCCAAATTTGACAGCCGGACCATCCCGGTTGTTCACACTGAGATTCTGAGTTTTGAGAGCTGAACGTTCCTGGTTGGGCACTCTGAGATTCCCAGTTTAGACAGCAGGAGCATCCTGCCTCTTCCCACTGGGGTACCCTGTTTAGAGAGCCTTACCAAACAAGCAGTACCCTATGAGATTCACAGTTTAGAGATCACGATCATGCCGGGTGTTCACATCGGGATTTCCAGTTTATGGTGCAGGACCATTCCGGCTGTTAACACTGAGATTCCCAATTTAGGCAGCTGGACCATCCCAGCTGGTCACACCGGGATTCCAGTTTAGGATGAAGGACAATTCCAGCTGTTCATACTGACATTCATACTGACATAGAGAGTTGGATCATGCCGTCTGTTCACACTGAGATTCCCATTTTAGTGAGTTGTATCACCCCTGCTGTTCGCTGTGAGGTTGCCAGACTGAAAGCCTGCACCAGCCTACCAGGTATTGGGACCAATATACTAGTGAAAACAGCTTCAGTCTATGTAGTCTGGTCCAGACACATGCGCTGTTGACGGTGAAAATACCGACATTCTCACTGGGAACACCCTTTAAATACGAACACAGTCCCTGTTAACTCCATGCAAATACTGACACACTTCCCATAAACCCTTATAAATTCGTAGGGACCTTCTGGAAATGCCAACACACTCCTCGTGAACTGCTGTAAATGCTGACACAGTCCACAGGATTGTCCAGCGCGATAAACACCGACTCACTTTCCAGTGTGCTCCTGCAAATGACGACACACACTCCAGGACACCCTTCCAAATATCAGCACACTCCCCGGGAGCATCCTGTAAATACTGACACACTGCCCAAGAACAACTTCTAAATACTTCCATACTCCCAGGCACACCCCAGTAAGTAATAAAACACTCCCTGGAACAGGCTTAAAATACTGTCACACGCCCTGGGATCCCCCTGTAAATACCGACACACTCCCTAGGACATGGCTCCAAATACTGACACACTCCCCAAGGTCACCCTGTAAATACGCACACACTGCCCAGGAACCAATTGTAAATACTGACACACACCCTGGAACCACCCCTGTAAATATTGAAAACACCCAAGGTCCCCTGCTCAAAATACCAACACACTTCCCGGAACACCCTGTAAATACTGACATACCTGATATTCCACCCACGAAATACCGACACAATTCCTAAATCTTCCTGTGAATACTGAAACACACCTGTCAATATCGACATACTCTCCAGGCAAACCACTAAATAGCTGCATACTCCGGGGGACCCAATGTGTAAATATCAAAACACGCTCTGTGACTTCCCTGTGAACACCAGCACACTCACCTGAACCCCACTGTAAAAATTGACACAATCCATGTGACCCTCACCGTCAATAGAGCCACAGTGCCCAGGACACCTCTTTAAATACTGAAACTCTTATCAGGCCCACGCTATAAAGACCGATACACTTCCTGCGATCCCCATGTAAATCACAATGCACTCCCACGTTCACCACCATATGTGTTGACAAGCTCACGGGGAGGACCCTGTAAATAACGGCACCTTCCTCTAGAACCGTTGAAATTACCGACACACTCACCGGGTCTCCGCTGTAATCACCCACACTCTGCCCAGGACACCCTTTAAATACTTACAACAAATGGCCGGCACACTCACATGGTAAATACTGATACTCTCCCTGGGAAATCCCTGAAAATACTGACTCACCAGGACTCAACCTCCGGAAATACTCACACACTCCCCTGTAAGTACTGGCTCACCTAGACTAACCTCAGTAAAATCTCACAAAATCTTATTGAGGACCCTGAAAGTACTGACACACTCACCGAACATCCCATGTGAACACTGACGCCCCCGCAATCTACCCTTTAAATTCTGTAAACAGACTGGGGACCACTAGTGAAAAAATGACCCACTCTCCATGATCCACCCATGCAAATACCGATAAACGCCCTGTGATCTCACCGTAAATACCAATGCTTACTCCGGGACGCCGTCCTCCCGTAAACACTGATAGACGCACTGAAAACTCCCCAGCTAATTATGACACATATCCCCGAAGTCGCTGTAAACACTGACACAACACTTGGACACCCAGAAAAGACTGACTTACTCCCCGTCACTCACATTTAAATACTGGCACACTCTCCAGGAACCCCCTGCACGTGCTGACACACTCCCGAGTCATGCCTGTAAATACTGACAAACTCCTGGTGTCCCCCTGTCAATACAGATACACTCCTTTGGACTCCCCTGGAAATAATGACACACTTCATGGATTCCACCAGTATATATCATCACACTCCGTGGGACCAACTTGTAAATAGCAACACCCTCCCTGGGACCTACCCGTAAATACTAAAACACTTCCCAGGATATACTCTGTAAATATCGACACACTCCTGGGACCACCGAGAAAAAGACCGACAAATCCACGGTACACCTTACAACACAGGCACACTCCCTGGAACCAGCTGTGTAAATACGGGCACATTCCCCATCACCCGTTTTGTATATACCGACACACGCCGCAAGGCACCCCATTAAACACTGATACACTCCACGGAACCCAGCTGTAAATACCGACACACATCCTGGACCTCCCCTCTAAATACGGACTGACTCCCCGGGACACACCATGCACATGTTTGCACACTCCACGGCACACACCTGTAAATACTGATGCTGTCCCCAGGACCCCTTGTAAATACTGAGTCACTCTTAGGAACTTCCCTGTAAATATCGCAACACTCCAGGGTAACCCCAGTAAATACAAGCACACACCCCGGCATTCTCATGGCAAATATTGACGCTCTCTTCTGTACGCACGAATTTAGATACCAGCACACTCTGCGGACTACCACCTATAAATATAGACACATTTCCCAGGACCACCCTATAAATACCTACCCACTGCCCGGGACAGCACTTGTAAATATGGATAAACTGCTTGTGACTCCCTCACCACCACGGCAATACCGGCCGACTCCCTGGAATACCCTGTAAACACCAACACCTTCCTGGTCGCCCACTGTAAATTTGGACGCACTCCTTCGGACCCCAAGTTTTTATCCCAACATATATCCTGTGATGCAATGTATAAATATAGCCACAACCCCCGTAGCTCCTTGTAAATACGAACATGGTCCCCATGGCCCCACTGTAAATACAGACACACACCTTGAAACCACGCCTGTAAATAAGACACTCTCCCCGAGACACCATTGCAAATACCAACATACTCCCTGGAACCGCCCCTGCCCCCGGATTTACGGAATTACTCCCTGTGAAACTGACATTAATAGTGACACACACCTCGGGACCCCACTCTAAAAATACCAGCATAACCCCACCCGGAGAACTCCTGCAAATATTGACACACTCCCTGGGATTCCCCTGTAAAAATGACATTCTCACCGGGACCACATTGTGAAAACAAACACTCTGTGGGACACCCCCGTAAATACCAAGACACATTCCTGGACAGCTTCTGTAAGTACCAACACACACTCCCTCTCTATTTATCTCTGTACCCCTCCTTACTCTCTCTCTTCTCCCTCGCATTCTCTCCATCTCTCCCTGTAACTGCCTTCCAGTTTTTCGGTCTGCAGCTTCCTCCTACTATCTCTCTCTTTGTTTCTCTCTCTCTATTTCACTACACCCCTCTTACTCGCTCTCTATACATTCCCTTCTGTCTCGCTCTTTCTACATATGCCGCCCTCGCTCTGTTTCTCTCGAGCTCCTGCCATTCTCTCTCTGTGCATGTTTCCCGCTCTCTCTCTGTAATCTGTCCAACTGTCCACCATCCCTCCCATTCTTCCACCTCTCTCTCTCTACCCCTCTCCCTCTCTAGCAGTCTTTCTCTCTAACCTGCTTCCTCACTCTCTATCCTTCCCTCTCTCTTTGTACGTCCTTCTCACTGTCTGTCTCATTACCACCCGGCCACTCTTTCGGTCTCTATGCCCACCTCCGACTCTTTCTTTCTTCCCGCTCCCACTCTCACTCTTCCTCCATCTCTCCCCACTCTCTCTACACCTTTCCTACACTCTCTCACTCAAGCACCTCTCACTCTCTCTCGCTGTAAACACCTATCACTCAGTCTGTCCCCCTATTTCTCTTAAACAACTCCTACTCACTGTTTCTTTATAGACCCTCTCTCGCTTCCCACTCTCACATCTCCCCAACTCCCACTTTCACTTGTAATACACTTTGCCCATTCTCTACATACTGTGACAAACAAAGTTTACACACCAATAAATTTCAATCCGAGTCGAATTCTGAGGCAGCGAATTTTATTGAAACATTCATGCAAGACGGATGTCTAACAGATCGGCACACTGATCCATAAATTACTCCACAATTTATACATTTAATTGAGTCTCTCTCGATACTTCCCGTTTACATCATTGGCCTAGCATATTACGTGTCTAACCTATGAATATTCCTCATTGTGTTCTGCCCCTGCCAAGCTGCGGTCCGCCCTTGTTTACTTCTCCCACTACTCTAAGCCGAACGACCCTTACTCTTATTTACCTTATCCCTTATTTGCAGCTAACTTGGCTCGTTCTGGTGCCTACGTGGAGGCAATATGCCGAGCTGGCATAACTTTGATGTTCTCTTCCCTCCTATCTATTTGTCTGAAACATATTCCATTGTTTGCAGGCCTGCTCTATCTAACTCAGCTACTGGCCGAAACAATTATGCAATTGTGTAAGTTAGTTCGTTACCTAGCAAAAGCAATTACGCATTTCCTTCACCTAGTTTCATTCTTGTATGCACATTATAGCTCACTCAGCTCTTGTCTGAAGCAATTATACAATTGTGTAAGTTATGTTATTACCTTGCAGAAGCAATTATATATTTCCTTATGTATGTTTTCGCTAACTCTGTTCTTGGCTGAAGCAATTATACAATTGTGTAGGTTAATTCATCACCTTGCAAAAGCAATTATCTTTGGAGAAGTAACACTGCTTTATCTTTATCCCAAAATTTCCACCTTTTTATTTATTTATCATTTGTTAACTTCTGCATTTTCCTTATATGTCGCCTCCAAATTGGCGCGCATCTTTCCCGAGATTCCATTTATTTTGGAAATTTACCCGAGGTCACTTATTCACCTTTATGTTCGGCAGGTAGAACCCCTCTCCCCGATTGCTCTTAGAGGCATTTATGAGGCCAAAGCTGTTTCAATGAGCCTTTGGTTTAGCCCTCATGCACAAGGTATGACAGACCATCGTATTGCGGTTCGTACTCCCACCACTACGATCAAAGTGGTCAGGCCTGAAATCACCACACCCTTCCAACTTCCAAACCACAATTCTAGCCACCCGGTGAGTGATGTGTTGACTCCTGAGTTTTCGGCTAGTTCTTCCACTAGTGTTTTTTAAGACCTTGCAGGGCCCGAGTAATAGACCCATCTGGGGCTGTGTTATTTGGAGTAAAGCTACAACAGCTCCCACCTTACATCACACACACGCACCACTTTTTCTACTCGGATTATATCTAGGGCTATTCTATTCTCCCAGGTCATTCTGCTGGCTATGTGTTTATTTGAGAAATTATAATTTATCCAGTCCACATTTTTGTTGACTGTTACCCACCAGAAGAGAGCCGATTCAAAACCTGCTGTGATCTGGTTCCGAGACTTAAACTCATCAGGTACACCCCTTGGGCCTCTTTTAGCGTATAGATATATCCGATCATCAAACGAAGTATCCAGTAGTGATCTCTTACATAGCAACACTTATTATCTCTTTCTTTTCAAATGTCAGGGTGAACGGAATTTCCAATTGCACAATCGCACTCATGCCTCTCCAATTTGGAAGCAGGGTAGGTCTCATTATTTTCCCTCCGCAGCACCACCACGGATCCGCTTGGGGTATCCTTCATGCTGATGAGTTCCCTCCCTTTTCCGTCACGTACTCAATTTTTGTACGTGATTTCAGCTCCCCCAAATATCTGGACCGATTTGTTCTTCCCTTGTTTACACAAGGTGTGTGATTTCCGACCATGGCAGAAAAGTGGGCGGCGTCTTTAAACCTTCCTTCTTTAAAGGAGGGAACATTAATAGAAGGGGCATACAATCTTTATTACTCCATGCAGTGTCTTTCTGATACATAGCTATCATGCATGTCATGCCCCTTCTGTCTTGCTTCCACCCAAGTGGAAAGGGGACTACTTGGGCCATTTGTCTACCAGTGGCACATACATCACAATTGCTTTTATTAAGACTTTTCACAGCGTACTTTACCCATTCAACCACGGTATTTGTATCCTCATATCCTGTCTCTACTTCAATGGTCTGCTTTAAGTCATTTACCACTACAATTTTTATCACCTTAGGATCAGTGTAAGGGACATTACTATTCCTTTCTACAACTCGGGTTCTGTCTTTCACCTGCATTTTACAACAACATCCCAGGACATCCTTCCCGTCTGCTTTCATCTTTATTCCAAATATTTGATTTAATTGGACCTGATAGGTTTCTCCCCCTAAAACTGTTTAAGCCGATGAGATTTTAAATATATTGGGTTACACTTTTTACCTGGACAATCAAGCGCTGGCCGGAAGGGGCCTCGGTGTACTGTAACGAGTGGATTAATTAAGAGATCACCTTTGAGTTTTCCCTGCATCAGCCATTCTTTACTTTCTTTATCCCAAAGATATTCCTTACACTTCTCTCTCCGGGACACGTTCTTCCCGTCAATCCTACCCCATTCCTCCCCCCCACCCCACCACCCCCCACACTTTCGGGACCTTTTCTTAGAAACTTTGATGTATCTCTCAGTTCCTGTATTGACTCTGATTTCTTACATCCCCGCAATCCATTCGGCTGCAGGCATCTTTTTCTACAACTTGCAAATTTGTACTTTCTGGAACTGATATCACTAAGTAAGATGATCACACCAGGGCCTGCCAGAATCCTAGGACGAGAAGAGCTAATATCGTGCACTTAAGCATACCCCTCATTCTACAATGGTACTGAAGCACCGAGAGACTTAGCATGTAATACTGCAGAAACTATGCCGCGCTCGAGCCGCCACTGTATCATCGGTTATTTGAAGTCTTTTTAGGTTGAATTTAAGTGGGTCTTTTGTCGATTCGGTTTTCCAGACGTCTCTCCCAACCGAAGATTCCACTGGCCCTTTATTCCAAGTGTAGTGAGTCCAGCCTTTCTCTGCCGTTCTTATCGCTGTTTGAGTAGTTAAGAGTGGGAGAAAGTGACGACTGCAGATGCTGGAGATCAGAGCTGAAACATTTGTTACTGGAAAAGCGCAGTATTTCAGGCAGCATCCAAGAAGCAAGACAATCGACGTTTTGGGCATAAGTCCTTCCTCAGGAATGAAGTAGTTAAGAGTCCCTGTTACGGCCCCTCCCAGTCTGGTTGCAATTTGGTCTTAGTCCATGATTTGACTAGGACCCAATCTCCCGGTTGGATCGGATGGACGGTGAATTCAAGGGGTGGAATCTGTGCTAACAAGCTCTGTTTCCTGAGGAAAGACAAAGAGGGGGAAAATCCCAGTATATACTTCTTTAAGAACAGATCTTAAGGTTCCAGGGTTGGCAGTTTCCCTTTCGTTCCCAGATAGAACAGGCCAATCAATATCGCACAAAGGGACAGCCCCATATCTTTCCTTGGTGCCGCTCGCACCCGCAAAGGGCTGGAGGTAAACACTTCGTCAAAGGGAGTCGGGTTTCTACTACCAATTTGGATAACTGCTTCTTGAGTGTCTGGTACATTCTCTCAACCTTTCCTGATGAAGGTGGGTGGAGAAAGTGAGGTCTGCTGGAGATCAGAGCTGAAAATGTGTTGCTGGAAAAGCGCAGCAGGTCAGGCAGCATCCAGGGAACAGGAGAATCGACGTTTCGGGCATAAGCCCTTCTTCAGGAATGAGGCCTCATTCCTGAAGAAGGGCTTATGCCCGAAACGTCGATTCTCCTGTTCCCTGGATGCTGCCTGACCTGCTGCGCTTTTCCAGAACACATTTTCAGCTCTGATGAAGGTGGGTGCCAAGGGGTGTGGAACTCACGGGAGATATCTAACACCCCATCCCTCCCTGGAGTAACCTGGAAGTAAAATGAGTTCCCTGATCCAAATCTATGCATTCCACAATCCCATACCTAGGGATTATTGCATTCAAGTATAATCTTGGACACCCGACTTGCGGTGCCAGTGGCTAAAGGGTACGCATCCACCCATCCAAATAGGTGATCAACCATTACCAGCATATACCTCAGTCTTCCCACTCGGGTAATTCGTTATAATCTACCTGAATGCTCTGAAATGGTCTTAGCCCAGGTTCTCTCCCTGCTGGGACTTCTTTCCTTAACACCTGCTTGTTTACTTTTTGCATGTTATACATCCATCACATATTTGTTTGGCTATTGTGTATATCCCTTTGCATCCAAAGATCCTGAAGACTAAATCACCCACTGATTGCACTCCCCAGTGACTTCCCTGATGTAAGACAACCATAGTTACCTTGCAAAAGACATTACGTATTTCCTTCACCGAGTTTCATTCTTGTATGCATATTGTAGCTAACTCAGCTCTCGGCTGAAACAATTATACAATGGTGTAGGTTAGTTCATCAACTTGCATAAGCAATTATATTTGCAGAAGTAACACTGCTTTTCCTATATCCCCCAATCCCATGCACTCACTCTCCTTCTCGAAAGCCCTCTCTCTTTCCTCTCTCTCCCACTCTCTTGCGCATGTCCACCCCTTCCCACAATCTCCCTCTCTTCCACGTCCACTCTCTCTCTAATGACCTTCCACTCTCTGTATCTCTACCCTCTCGCATTCTCTATCTCACTTCCCCACAATATGTCTATTTCCTTCTCTCTTCCCTCTCCCACTGTCTCACTCTGCAACAGCCTCCCACTGTATCCCTCTCTGTCTTTCTCTTCCTGTCTAGCCACTCCCACTCTATCTTGACCCCTCTCTATATACCCATCCGTCTCTCTGTTTCCCTCTCTAACCACTCACTCTGTCTCTCTACCCACTCAGTCTCTCTACCCACACACTCCCTCTGTCTCTTTCCCTCCACCTGTGCCTCCCTCTCAGTATAACGCTTCCCACTCTCTCTCTCTCAACTCCCTACCGCTCTCCCTCACACCTTCCCACTCTGTCTTTCTCAACTCCCCTCCAAATCTCTCAGTCTACACCCCTCACACTGTCGCTACATCGTTCCCACTCTCTCTCTCTACCTTCCCCCTCGCTCTTCCTCCATCAGTCTCATACCAGTCTCTCTTTGTCTGTACCCTTTCCAACTCTCTATTCCCCCTTCCACATTCTCTCTGTTACAGCCTCCCACTGTCTCCCGCGCTCTCTATCTCTCCACCTACTCCGACTCTCTATCTACACCCCTCTCACTTTCTCTATCTGCCACTCCCGCAGTCTCTTCCTCTCGTCACCCCATTCTCACTCTCCCCAACACTCCCACTGCCTCTCTATACCCATCTTCATTCCCACTCTCTTCCTCATCACATTCTCCCCCTTTCTCTTTTCTCACCTTTCAGTCTCTCATTTACCCTCTCGCATCCTCCTACCACATCTCTCTCTGTCTCTCTTCTTATCTCTCCACACCCTTCCTCCTCTGTCTACACCCTTCCACACACTCTTTCCCAGTCTCTGTACGCCCTTTCCCTCTCTCTCTACCCTATGCATTCTGTCTTATTCTACAGCCCATGCTCTCACTTTCTCTCGAACCAGCTCATACAGTCTTTCTCACTACAGCCCGCCCACTCCTTCTTTGTACCACCTTTTCTCTCTCTTTCTCGACCCTGTCCCATTCTCGTCATCCTTCCCACTCTTCCATCTCTCTCTGTCTCTACCCTTCTCCATCTCTCGCTCTTTTTCAGTCTATCGTGCTCCCTCCCTCTCTCTATACCTCACTCGCTCTCTCTCCCTCCTTCCCACTTCTGTCTCTTCCTCTGTCTCTCTCAATACCACACTCACACTCTGTCTCAACCCAAATCCTGCTCTCTCTTCCCCATCTTATTCTTAACTTCTTCCTCCCTCCCGCTGTCTCTACCCCGTTTTCACGTTCTCCTTCTCTCTTACTCAGGCACTTCACACTAACTGTCACACTCTGCAACCCTACTAAATTCTGACTCTATCCCATTCCCCTCTTTCTACCACCATATCACTCACTCTTTCTTCCTTCTTCTGTATCCCCATTCTCTCTTTTCCCCAACTCTCTCATCTGTATAACTCCCTCTCTCTCTCTCACTACTTTTAAAACGACCTCACTCCCACTCTCTCGGTGCCTCTCGTAACCTATCCCTTATCCCCCGAAGCTGCCTCTCCCGTCCACTTTCTCTCTCTGTCACCCTCCCACTCTATGTCTCTTTACATCCCTCCCACTATCTCTGTCCACAATCGTCCCACTCTATCTCTCTGCCCCTGTTCCACTCTCTCTTTCCACGCCATCTCTCCCCCTCTCTCCGCACTCCCATTCTCACTCTGCTTACACTTCTCCCACTCTATCCCTCGCTCGCACTTACTCTGTCTCCATAACTCACACCCCCTTCTCTTCAACCACTTGTACTCTCTCTCGCTGCCTACCTATTCCAGAATCTCTCTGTCTCTTCGACCTCACATTCTCTCTCTCCAGCCTCCTCCCACTCTCTCTCCGTGTCTACCCCCACCCTGTTTCTCTGGTTCTCTCCCTGTGTCTGCGTCTACTTGTCTCTCTACACTACTCACACTGTTTCTGTGTCTAAACCCCCCCTCTCTATCTCTCCGCTATGACTCTCTCTGCATATATTAACACTTTCCCACTCTGTCTCTTCACATTCCCACTCTTTCTGTGACAGCCTCACAAGCTCTCCCTCACTGTCTCTCTACCTTTCTCTCCACCCACTCCCACATTCTCTCTCTATCTCCGCCCACTCTCTCTCCCTCTCTTTCGCCATACCTCCCTGTTTCGCTCTGTTCCTCTATACCTCTTCACTCTCTCTCTAACCCGACCCATACACTGACTCTCCAATCCCTTCACCCAAGTCTCTCCATCCCCTTCTACTCTCTCTTTCTGCACTCTCATCCAACTCCAAGTCTTCCCATCTCTCCGCTCCAACTCTCTCTCCATTAATGTATACTCCATTACCACGATCCCTCTCTCACACCTTTCCAAACTCCGCCCCTCTCTCTCTAACACCCTCGTATTCTGTGTCTCTCAGAATCCCTTCCGAATCTCTCAGTCTACACCCTTCCCACTCTCTGCTTTCTCCCCATCTCTCTGTGCCTCTACACCCAATCTCTTATCGTCCATCTCTATCTCTGTAACAGCCTCCCACTTTTTCTCTCTCTCTTTCGACCCACTCCCAAGCCCTGTATCTGCACCATCTCATTCGGTCTATCAGCCACACCCGCACTTCCTCTCTCGTCCCCCACTCTTACTCACCCCACTACTCCCACTCTCTTGCTATTACCCTTACTATACTCTCTCTCATCCCTCCCACTCTCTCCCTTTTTTATTTGCGTCTTCCACTCTCTCTTTCACTCTTTGCTTCCTCCCACTATCACTCTCCGTTTCTCTTTGTCTCTCTACAGAACTATTTCTCTACCCCCTCACACACTCCCTCTCCTTCTCTCGGCATACTCAGCCATTTCTCTTTCTCTCTACTCGCCTCCCATCTCACTTTACTCTACTCCTCATTCTCTCTTACTCTCTACACTCCACTCTCTCGCTACACCCCATCAAGTCTCTCTCTCTCTGTACCGCCTCCCTCTCTCTCTACCCCGTCCGCCTCTCTTCAACCCTCCCACTCCTTCATCTTTCTCGCTCTGTATCTCTCTACAGCAACTCCTTCTCTCACTATTTCTCCCAATTGCCTGCTCCCACCCTCTCTTTCTCTCTATAGTATCCTCCCAATCTCTCTTGACACCTCCCACTCTCTCTGAACTCCCTCCGACTCTCTCTCTCCATCTCTCTGTACAGGCAGCCCATTCTCTCTTTCTCTCTGCCCCCTGCTCATCTCTCTTCACCATACTCCCCATTCTCTCTTTCGCTCTACTCTCTGTACCCACTGTCTCTCTCTGCAGCCCCTCTCTCTGTATACCGTCCCATTCTCTACGTCCTTTCCATTCTTTCAGATTACATTACAGTGTGGAAACAGGCCCTTCAGCCCAACAAGTCCACACCGACCCGCCAAAGCGAACCCAACCATACCCCTACCTAACACTACGGGTTATTTAGTATGGCCAATTCACCTGACCCTGCACATCTTTGGACTGTGGGAGGAAACCGGAGCACCCAGAGGAAACCCACGCAGACACGGGGAGAACGTGCAAACTCCACACAGTCAGTCGCCTGAGGCGGGAATTGAACCCGCATCTCTGGCGCTGTGAGGCAACAGTGCTAACCACTGTGCCACCGTGCCGTGTCGTGCCGTCCACTCTCTCTCTGATCCACTCGACCCCATTCCCTGTTTCTGTACACTGCTCCCACCCTCTCTCTATACCCTCTTCTCTCTACCTTCTTCTTACTCTCTATCTCTTTGTTTGTCTCTCTCATTACCACCTTCCAATCTCTCTCTACCCTCCCGCTACTCTCACACTTCCCTTTCCCTCTCTCAGGGTCTCCATTCCTCACTCCCACTCTCTAAACACTTCTCCCTCACTCTCTTCCTCTCTCACTCAGGCACCTCTCTGCACCCCTTCCAATCTCTCATTCTACCCCTTCGCTTTCTCCCTCTTTCTGTACTCCCCTATTCTCTTTACATCCCACGCTCTCTTTCTGCTTACACCTCCTCCCTCTCAATTATCCCATATCTCCTCCTCACTCCAACTCTCTCTGCCCCATCATACTCTGTCTCTCTTTAAAGTCCCCCACTGTGTCTCTTCTTTTCACTCTCTCTCTGTCCCCTCCCACTCTTTCTCTCCCTATACACATTCCACTCTCTCTCTACACTCGTCCCACGCTCTCTCTGCCCGTCTTGCACTCTCTGTATCACCCACTCGACCCCCCACTGCCAATTTCGATCTCTATAGAATTCTCCCACTCATACCCTCCACTGCACCAACCTTCCCTCTATACTCCACTCTGTCTCTCTCCCCCATCGTCTACTCCCACTATCTCTCGCTCTCTAACTCCTCTCAGTAGCCCAGTCTCTTCCACCTCTCCATCTCTCTCTCTATCGTCTCCCTCTCTTTCTCTGTTTTTCTCTCTCAGTCTCTGTATCTGGCTCTCTACCTTTCTCCCTCTCTCTCTGTCTCCACCCCCACACTCTCTTTTCTCTCAAATCCCTCTCTTGCTCTTTCACTGTACCCTGCTCCCACCTTCTCTCTATACACTCTTCTCTACCTTCATCCCACTCTCTGTCTCTTGTTTAACTGTCTCATTACCACCCTTCCACTCTCTCTCTGACGCTCCTCCTACTCTCTCCCACTCTCACTCTTTCCCTTTTTCACTCCCGTACTCTCTGCAACTTTTTCTCACTCTCACCCTCTCTCACCCAGGCACCTCCCACTCACTATCTCTCTCTGCACCCCAACACTCTCTCACTCTATCTCGGTCTCGGTGTCTGTCTCTCTACCTTCCTCCCACTATCTCTGTTACCACCGTCTCCCATGGTCTCTCTTTCTCTCTTCTCACAGCTGTCTCTCCCCTATCACTCTCTATACAGACTTTCTCTCTCTCTTCCCCGTCCCACTCTCTCTCTGTAACAGCCTCCCACTCTCTCCCTCTCTGTCGTTCTCTCTTTTTTCTCGATGCTCTCCCACTCCCTCCCCTCTATATACATACCTCCCGCTCTGTCTCTCTCTTTGTCTCTACTCCCTCACCATCGCTCTCTAACCCACCCATACGCTGTCTCTACCCCTTCACCCCTGTCTGTCTATCCACTACCACACACTCTCTATCCTCCTCCTATTTTCTCTCTCCCACTCTCTCTCGTTATCCCTGGCCCTACAACTCTCTGTCTCCCTCTCTGTGTACACCCTTCCCACTTTCACTCTCACCCCCACCAACCTTTCTCCCCCCTCTCAATCCCCCTTCCATACTCTATCTCTAACCCACACCGGAGCACTCAGTTTAAACCATTCCCTAACTCTCTGCTCCATTTCCACCCTCTCTCCCTTCTATCTCTACCCGTATCTCTCTATCTCTTCCTCTCTTTCTCCATCCTACCAATCTCTCTCTCTATACCTTATCCCATTCTCTGTCTCTTCCCCATCCCACTCTTTTCCAGTAACAGCCTCTCACTCTCTCCCACTCGACATGTCTCTCTTTATCTCTACTCACTACGACTCTCTCTCTTATCACTCCCACTCTACCTCTCCCGTTTCTGTACATTCTTCCCTCTCTCGCAATCATTCTCTGAACCCCCTCTCGACCCTCACCCACTCTCTGGAACCTTTACCTCGCCCTATCTACCCTCTTCCAACTCTCTCTTTACTCCCTCCCATTCTCTACATTATCCCCCTCTCTCTTACGCTCTTTGCCCACTCTCTTTCTCCCCTACCAATCACTTTCTGTACCGTTTCCCACACTGTCTCTCGGCTCCCTCCCACACTTTCTCTGTAACAGCGTCCCACTTTTTCATTTCTCCCTCTCTCCCTTTCTCGCTAATCAATCTCACCCTCTATCTCAAACCCCTGCCAACCTCTGTCTCTCGCTCTGTTTCTCTAGACCCCTCACTCTCTATTTCTACACCATTCCGACCCCACTCTCTTGCTCTTCTCCCCCTCTCTCTCTCTCTACCCTCCTTCAAGTCTCTGTCTCAATACTCTGCCACTCTGTCTCGAAACCTCTCCCACTTCCTTTCAACATCTCGCCCACTGTCTGTTTCCCTCTCTCTACACACCATTCATACTCCCCCACTCTAACACCCTACCACTTTCTCATTCTAACCACTTCCCTCTCTCTCTCTACTCCTCCCAGTCTCTTTCTCTCCCTATATACACCCCTCCCTCTCTCGCTCTATTTCTGTCAACCTCCTCACCCTGTGTTTCAACACCGACCAAATCTCTCTCACTACCCCCTCCCTCTCTCAATCTTTACACTCTTTCAACTCTATCTCTTCACCTCCTCCCACTCTCTGTCTCTCTGTCTTTGAAACCCGCCCACACTCTCCTTTTCTCTACAGTCACGTCAACGCTCGCTCTCATCCCCTCCCAATCACTCACCCATTCTCTCTAACAAACTCCCACTCTCTCTCTCTCTAACCCCCTCCCAATCTCTCAACCTACATCACTCCCACTTTCTCTCTCTTCCCTTAATCTCATACCCCTACCACTCTCTCGAGAAAATTTCCCACTCTGCCTTTCTTCATTCTCCCACTCTCTCTCTGTAACAGCCTCCCACTCTCTCCCTCTCTGTTTCTCTCTCTTTCCCTCCACCAACACCCACTCTCTTTCTCTACTCCTCCAACTCTCGACCTCACCCTCTCTATACACCTCTCAGAATGTCACTTTGTTCTTCTCTACCCGCTCCCCCTCTCTCTCTCGCCCCACGCTCTCTCGGTCTACCCCCTCCACCCGTCTCTCTGCACCCTCCCACTCTTTCTTCACCCTTTCCAACTTGTTCTCTCTTCTCCCTAACGTTCCCTCCCACTTTGTAACAGCCTACTACTCTCTCTCTCTCTTCCCCCTCCCAATCACTTCTCTGACTCACTCTTACTCTCTTTCGAACAATTTCGCAATTTATATGTGTCCAACTCTTCTACTCTCTTTTTCTTCCCCTGATTCCCCCTTCCCTACCACTCTATATCTATACCCATCCCCACTATCTTTCGTCCCACTTCCCCCTCTCTGTAACTGCCTGCCACATTCTCGCTCTCTGCTTTGCTCTCTTTCTCTCTACCCAGCACCTCTCTCTGTACCCCCTCCCACTCCCTCTCTCTCTTCCTCTCATTCTCTCTCACCGACACTCTCCCTCTTTACAATTTCCCACTCTCTGTAACTTCCCCCTCCCACTGGCTGTGTAACAGCTTCGCACTCTTACCGACTCTATCTCTCTCTCTCTCTGTCCTTCTTTCTGCCCACTCGCAGTCTCGCTCTCTAACACCCCGCCATCTCTGTCCACAATCCTCCCACACTCTCTATTTCTTCCCATCATTTTCCATCCCCTACCACTCTCTCTCACCCTCTCCATCTCTGTGTCGCCTCCAACTATCTGTCTGCCCCACTCAGTCTCTTTCTTGCTCTCTACCCTCTTCCTCTCTCTGATTCTCTCTCTATCTCACTATCTCTCTCTAACCCCTCCCACTCTACCTCTCTATACCCCCTTCCAGTTTCTCTCTATCCCTTCATCACTCTCTCACTTTTTCTCCATAACCCAATCCCTCTCCCACTATATTTATCACTACACCACTCTGTCCCTCTCTCTGTCCCTCTCTCTCCGCAAGTCCCTTCGCGAACCCCTCACCAGATTCACACAACACACCCGCCCACACCCCGCTTCCACCATCTTTCCATCTCACCACAGGAAGTCCAAAACCTGCACCCATATTCCCCCACTCATGACCGTCGACGGCCTGTAAAGATTCTGCCACATTCGACACCAATTTACCTCAAATCTGTCAATGTAATCTGCTGTATACATTGCACCCGAGGTAGTCTCCTTGACACTGGGGACTTGCAACGCCAACTTGCGAACCATTTCAGAGAACATTTCTGGGACTAACTCCACTGCACCGTGGCTGAGCACTTCAACTCTCCCTCCCACTCCACCAAGGATATGCAGGTCCTGGGAGTCATCTGTCGGCACACCCTAACCAGCTGACAGCTGTAGGTAGATTGCCTCATATTCGGCATTGAGTCCTTCCAACCACACAGCACCAAAGTGGATTCCACCAGTTCCCTAATTTACTCTCCCCCCCATTATCCCAATCCCAATTCCCCAACTCACCATCTTGACAAGTCTATCGCGTTTCTCATCTATCTGCTCCAACCTCCTCTCCAACCTATCAGCTTCTCCGCCATCTTCATCTACCTAACGCATTTCCAGATGCCATCCTCCCAACCCAATCAACCCCATTTATTTTTCCGCCCCTTGGTCCACAAACCTCATTCCTGATGAATGGCTTTGGCTTGAAACTTCGATTCTCCTGATGATCGGATGCGGCCTAACCTGCTGTGCTTTTCCAGTACCATACTGCCGGTCAGAAAACTGTCTGTCATCGTCATACTCACAGAATCAGATCTGATGTGTAATCTGTCTTGAAGCTCCATCATAGTCTCTGATTATATCCTGTCCAAATTGGCAGGATAGATCAGTAATTGAGGGGTCACCGTTTCATACAGTCACAAAATGAGTTACCCTGGAATTCGCCAAAATTGATTCCAGTGAACGGGAAATCTTATGGTAACAGGTCAAATATGGTCAAGGAAATCTCCGGTGATGGGCATCTACTGTCCTCCACAACACCCTCGTTGATGAAAACTCTGCTCCCCTCGATGTTGAAAACAAATCGTAGGAAGCACTGAGGGTGACAACGGCACAGAACCTACATGAGTGTGGCACTTCAATGTGTGTCCACAGATCGACCACTTGCTGAGCAGGAAGATGACTTAAATGCACAGCAGCTTAGGTAATGAGAAACGATGGGGGGACCTCTCTCTCTCTCTCTCTCTCTCTCTCTCTCTCTCTCTCTCTCTAACCACGTACCCCTCTCTCTCTCCCTGTCTGTCTTTCTGTGTCTGTCTGTGTCTCTACCCTTCTGCTACTCTCCCTGTCTCTATCTTCTCCCATTCTCTGTCTCACTGTCACGCTGCTCAACATTCTCTCTCCAAACATCCCACTTTCTCCTCCTCTCTTGGAGCAGCCTTCCCACTATAAATCTCTTTCATTCCCTCCCAATCTCTCTCTCTCTCTCTCTACCTGTCTACTTGTCTGTCCTTCTGCTCCAAATCTTTCTCCATCTCACCCCTCCCATTCTTCTGCGAACCCTCCCATGCTCTCTACATCCCTTTCGTTATATTCCATTCCCACACTCTCGCTCTCACTTGCCTCCAAATCTCTCTCGCTCTCTCTCGAACAACGCCTCTCTCTCTCTCTCTCTCTATCTCTCTCTTTAGGCCCCTTCAATGCTCTAAGTCTACACCTCTCCCCCCTCTCTGCACTCGCACTCCTTCGCTTTATCTCTAACCCCTCTCACACTCTCTCTTGCCCCAATTAACTCTCCTCACTACCCCCTCTCCCGATACTCTTTCCCTCTATTCACGCTCCCCCCTCTCTGTAGCAGTCTCCAACACTCTCCCTCTCTCGCTGTCTCTCCATCAAATCTCATTCTCTTTCTCTATCGCTCCCACTCTCGCTCACCCCCTCTTTATGTCCCTCCTCCCTCGCTTTGTTGCTCTCTAGCCATCACTCTCTCGGATCACATACGCCCTCACCTCACTCTCTGCTCATCCATCCACTCTCTTTCTCTATCTCTCGCACATGCCACTCTCCCTCTCTGTCTTCCCCATTCTCTCTCCTACCATTTCTCTGTATCCTTTAACTCTCGTTCTCTCTACCAACTCGCATTTTTTTATCTCTAAACCCTCCCACGCTCTCTCCTCTCTCTGTACGGGGTTCCCTCCCTCGGTCTCTTTCTCTCTACCCCCACGCACCCTCTCCCCCCACACACACTCTTTCTCTATCCCTTCATCTATTGCTCTGTAAACCTGCCATTCTCTCTCACCCTTTATCCAAATGTCTCTGTAAACCCTCAACCTCCGTCTCTCTGACTCTAACTTGTCTCATTCTCTCTCTTTAACTCCCACGCAAACACTCTCTCTACTCCCACTCTCTCTCCAAACTCCTCTCACTTTCACCCTCTCTCTATACGCCCATCCCAATTTTTCTCTTCCACATCCTGCTCACTCTGATTCACTCCCACGTTCTCTCTTTTTACGCCCCTCGTAATTTATCGGTCTACATCCCTCCTACTCTCTCTCTTTCTTCCACTCATTCTACCTCCCCCACAGTCTCTCTCTCGAACCTTCCCCACTGTCTCTCACGTCACACTTCCCTCTTTCTCTGTAACCACCTCCCATACTCTCTGCCTCTGTCTCTCTCTTTCTCTCTCTCTCTTACCTCCCCACACTCTCACTCAACCCCTCCCGCTGTATTTCTTTCTCGCTCTACCTCCCTCTCTCCCTCTCTTTCTCTCTCCCCGCTCTGTCTACACACTCACTCTCTCTACTCTCGCTTTCTTTCCTCTCCCACAGTTTGTTTCTAACCCTCCAATTCGCCCACTCTCCAATTCTCCTCCTCTCTTCATATTATCTCTCTCCCACCCAGCGTTCTCGCGATCCCCTCCCATTCTCTAAATCTACCAACTCCCAATTCTCTCTCTCTCGAATCTCCTCCCACCCTCTCTCTCTCGATCTGTCACTATCTTTCTCTTCACGCTCCCCCCACTCTCTCTCTTGTCTGGCGCTCTGTCTGCCTCTCTCCCTCTCCACCCTGTCATCCACTCACCCCATTTCCAATCTCTCTATCTGTTTAGCCACTTCCACAATCTCTCCCTCTCTCTAAAATTGTCCTGCTGCCTCTATCCCTCTCAGACTCTATATCCGCTTCTCTGTCTCTCAATGCTCCACTCCGTCTCTATGCTTGTCACCCTCTCTCCCCCACTCCCACATTCTCCCACCTCCTTCCCTTTCCCTCTGACGGAATCGCTCTCCCTCCCTCTTTGTCTGACACTTTCTCTCTCGCTGGTTCTTCCTGCTCCTTCTGATCCAGATATGGATGTGGTTGGAGAGGCTATGGAGTTGCGGAGCGTAGTAGATAGAAAGGTTCTGGGACGCTGCAGGAGGATGAAAATTAAGTAGAGGTAGAAAGGCGCACGGGCAATGGAGAAAGCAGGACAGTGAGAGAGAAATGGATGGAGAAGAGTGCAGGAAGAGAGAGAAAGAGAGAATGGGCATGGAAAGTAAAAGGCACAGGAGAGAAACAAAAACTGTGCAGAGAGACAGAGGGAGAGAAATGAGGAGAAATATAGTGAAGACGAAATAGGGAAAAAGTTCAGGACAATGGGTGATGGAGAGCAGGGACAGCGAGGGATGAAGTGAGAATGGGGAGAGAGAAGGATGCTGGCGAGTGGATATGGGTTGAATGTGGTACAGAAATGAATTTTGCTGAGGTCAGGTCGGTGTGGGGGACCAAGAGGTGAGAGCAAGGACAGAGTGATTTGAACCCAAAGATTGAACTCAGACCCGGTTACCCCCCACACAAACCCCCGACCACCCATACTTTCCTGAGTTCCAGTACTTGGAACTGAGTCTGGCATTTGTAGTGCAGCTTCTTTAACACAAAGACAAATAACATTGTTCACTTTGCTTCTTAGCACTTTTTAATGAGCATTTTTATTGTTTACAAATTGAAAAGATTAATACAATCAGAGGGATGATGCCTTTTCTCATTGATCGCCTAATTGTGAGAAACATTAAAATGTGTCTCCGTAATCTCACAGTGGGATAAGGTTGAACAAACCAGCTATACTCTCAGACTGTTACCATTGTGACACGCGACATCTTTGCTTAAACACTGAACTGAAATGAGAAAATCCCGGACGGATTGATTAATGAGTGAACTTGATTGATTGACGAATTTGGGTAAAGGGATATCTCAGCACATTCTTCAGCTGCTGCCTGAACTTAGTCTGGGTCACGGCATAAATCGCAGTGTTTGTGCAGCAACTGAGGAGCTGCAGCATGAAGCCCAATTCCCGCACATAGGAATCTAGATACAGAGGGGTATACACAATCCACGCCATTCGCCTCCATATCGAAAACACCATTAACATTGACCACAGCAAAATAAAATTGGCCGAGATCACAAACAGTAAAATAATGGATTTTTTTCGATTTCTCATTTCCGTGTCAAACTGTGCGTCCCCGCTTGTGCGAGCCCGAAGTCTCTTGCGAACTCTGCTGGTCACTAAAATGTGTCTGACGGTGAGAACATTGAGCAGCAGAATCAGGAGAAATGGGAGAGCCGGGTTTAGAATGTGGTGGAGGAACTCGATTGTACCCCACACACTTGAGTATTGAACTGCGAGAGTAACATAACAAAACCAGGGCTCGTTCCCCAGCTGATATTGACCTGTGAACATAAAATACCAGGAAATATTCTTTAAAGAGCTAAGCACCGTCACTGCTCCCAGAACCATAGTCGCCGTTTTCTCACTGCAATACTTACTTTTCAGATTCTGGCAACAAATGGCCACAAACCGATCAAAGGTGAAAGTGACGGTGAACCAGACAGAACAGTCAGTGGCTGCATAAAGCAGGACGGCGTGGATATTACACACGGGGATATACACAGGAAATAAAAGTGTTCCTCATAAACAATGGGAATGTGTCTCAGTATCAGATCGAGGATAATGACCAGTAGATCCGCCGCTGCCATGGCCCCCAGATAACATCTGAAACATGGGGACAATCCACAATCTTTATAAAGCAGGACGTAGATCGTCACTGCATTAACTGTGAGGAAGGGAAACAAACACATTATGCATCAGCCGGAGGCAAATTTACCACTTTGATTGAGCACTGAATGAGATTCTCAAATGTGTCATTGGATTTAAAGATTTATTTAAATAATTTAAGCGGAAATAATAAATGGGAACGTCTGAATTACTGACAGCAAATATGACGTAAATCACAAGAAACTCTCCCATCCCAAACACACGAAGATACATCCATAACCATATCGCAGCTGCCCCGGCACCATTCCACAACTTTTCCTCTGCTACATTGAAGACTCAATCGGTGCCAGCTCCTGCTCCCACGAGGACGTCGAACACTTCATCAACTTCATAATCACCTTCCACTCCGACCTTAATTTCACCGAGATCATCTCTGACACGTTCCTCCCTTTCCGGGACCTCTCTGTCCCCTTGTCCGGCGACTGACTAAGCACGGATATTTAAGCACAAACCCACCAACTTCGACAGCTACCTGAACTACACCTCCTCCCAACCTGCCACCTGTAAAAACACCATCCCTTATTCCCAATGCTATTGCCTCTGTCGCATCTGTTCCCACGATGACCAATTCCATTTCAGAACATTCGAAATAGCGACGTTCATCAAAGACCGTAATTTCCCTTCCCACGCGATCGAAGATTCCCTCTGGCGCATTTCACCCGCTTCCTGCAACTTCGCCATTGTACCCCACCCGTTCCACTAAAACAAGGACAAAATGTCCGTCGTGCTTAACTCCCACCCCACCAACATCGATATACATCGCACCATGTTCTGCCACTTCTGTCACCGACAAACTGACGCTATCACGAGAGATATATTTCCCCTCTGCACCAGAATCCACGTTCTGGAGAGGCCATTCCATCCGCGACACTGATTATATTATATTTGATTCGAGTAGATTCCTTACAGCGTGGAAACAGGCCTTTTAGCCCAACCGACCCTCCGAGGAGTAAGCCATCCAGACCCATTACCCTCTGGCTAATGCAACTAACACTATGGCCAATTCACCGAACCTGCATATCTTTGGACTGGGGAGGAAACCGGGACACCCGGATGAAACCCACGCAGACATGGGGAGAATGTGCAAATTCCACGCAGACAGTCGCTCCCCCTTCTCAGATCTATGGCCTTCACCCACAAACTTCCGGCATCTCCCCCTGCCACCACGGAAAGTGCAAAACCTGTGCCCATTACCCCCCCTCACTACCGTCCAAGGCTTCAAAGCATCCTTTCCCATTAATTTACGCTATCCATTGCAAAATATGTGGAGCTTATATATCGGGGAGATAGGACGGCAACTTTCGGATCATTTTAGAGAACATCTCTGGGAAACCAGAGCAGCCAACGCCACTGCACGGTGGCTGAAGACTTCAATCCCCCCTCCCACTCCACCAAGGATATGCAGGTCCTGGGCATCCTCCATCTCCACACCATCACTACCTGATGCCTGGCGGAAGAACATCTCATATTCTGCATTAGAACATTCCAACCACACGGCATCAAAGTGGATTCCACCAGAGTCCTATATATCCCTGTCTCTATATTAAACCAATCCCAAGTCAACAATTCGCCACGGGTCACTTTACCAGTTCATTGCCTTTCCCATCTAACTGCTCCACCATCCTCTATGACCCTATCCCCTTCTGCCCCTTCTTCATCCACCTACCGCATTCCCAACTAACATCCTCCCAACCCAATTGTTTTCCATTTATCTCTCTGCCTCTTGGCAAAGCAACCTCATTCTTAATGAAAGGCCTTTGATCGAAACGTCGATTCTCCTGCTGCTCGGATGCTGCCTGACCTGCTGTGCTTTTCCAGTACTACCCTGCAAGTCAGGAAACTGTGTGACAACATCAGTCTCATAGAATCAGACCTGATGTGTAATGTTTCATGAAGCTTCCTCACAGCCCCTGGCCATATACTGTCCCACCGGCAGGAAAAAAACACACAGCAGTGTTGGGAAAACCGTGTAAACTAATCAGGAAAGGAGTTATCCTGGAATTCGCCAAACACGATTCCAGCACACGGGAAATCGGATGGTAGCAGGTCAAAGATGGTCAAGGAAATCTCCAGGCGATGGATATCTACTGCACTCCACACCAATCTCGGTAATACCTCTGTTCCTCATGATGTTGAACACAAATCATAGAAAACATTGGGGGTGAAAAGGACAGGTAAACGGTAATAATTCTTTGCTGAGATTGGAGAAGGGATAAATTCGCGATAAATCAGCTTTTTATAAGCTTAACAGAAACTAACGACTGCAATGAAAACGTGACCAGAGCTGGGGCCTCAACAATTTGCAACCGTTAAGTTCGTTTTTGATAAATGTAACCTATGCATTCTGACTAAGATGGCCGGCAATTAACATGTCAACAGGATGTATAGAATCTCTAATTGGATAAGAAATGACCAACAGTTTTTCAGCTGGAATATATAGTTGGTAATCGTGAAACTGAATTTTTCAGTAAGAATGAAACGCTGTTTATTATATGCAACGGAGAGATTATAGGAATTACTGACATAGTGAGTACTGGAGAGTTCACTCTGACCCGTACAGACGTGGGAAGCATTGCTCTTTCTCCCTGATGTTCAGCTCCCTGATGTCCATAGTGATCCTATTGCTTTCAATGCAGACGGGATATTTTGATTTGGTTTGTTGGCGGTGGGGAGTGGTGAGGGGGAAGGTATTTTGAGCCGTGGACCAAGGGAACGGCCTTTAGTCGAAATGCATTGCTTTCTTTCCACGTGGAGACCTGAACTCAATGGAAATGATTGACTGATTCTGAATGAAGAAGCTGTGTCTGCTGGCAGGACAATGTGTATTCACCAACATGATGTACTGTGCATGATATCACTGCAACATTAATGGGGTGAGAGATGGAGATTCCAATCACAAGAACGTGAACATAAAATACAGGAATGCCAGAACAGCTAAAAAAAAGTCAGTTATGTCATATTATCAATCTATCACAAAGAAAATTCACCTACAGGATATATCTGTTCAGCACAGAGCACTGTGTAGTTGAACATCTGATCTGTCCAAACCAGCAATCTGCCAAGCGCGAAAAATGTGCAGACCACAGCAGTGCATTGATCTATAAACTCGGACTAAATATCTGTCCAGTACCGGGAGCAATGCAGACCACAGAAGTGCATTGATCTATAAACCCAGACGAGATGTCTGTCCAACATGGGTAGCTATGCAGATCAAATCAATGCATTGATCTATGTACACAAACTAGATATCTTTCCAGCACAGGAGAGTTGTGCATACCACAGCACTGAATTGATCTGTAAACCCAGACTATACATCTGTTCATCACTGGGAATTATGCAGAACACAGCAGTCCAACAATATTCAAACCACTCCGACCGAAGCTCTTTGGATGAGGTTCAGATATGCCTTACCTTATTTTCCCTAACTTTCAGTGCTTTTCGATGTTCTCTTCCAAATAATAGTGGCAATGTTTTGTAACATACCCAATAGTAGTGAACGGTCCAACAATGGGCATGTTCACGTCCTTCCGTTAATATCTTAGGGACAGTATTGTGCAGAATGGGATAAAACTGTTCCTAGTCTCCAAAGACATTCTTTGAAGAAGGAAACAGCAAAACATGGCGTCAGGATTGGAATATTCAAGCTGGAGCAGCTCTTCTCTGCTGGCTCACTGAGTCTCTCTTTTTTTATTTTATTTTCTTGAGGGTTTTTCTTCCCAAGCATTAATTCCGACAAGAATGGAGACGGTGAGTCCCATAACGGAGGTTGGTGTGAGGAGGAGAGGCCTTGAGATTTAAAGCATATGTGGTCTGGGGACCGAGCCAGGGCAGCCTGGAGACTGGATACGGTATGGTCTGGACACTGGTCCGATGCAGTCTGAAGAGAGAGCCCAATCGCGGTCTAGAGAGTGGGCCTGGTGTGGTCGGCAGACTGGGACTGGCGTGGTTTCAGGTCTGAGTCTGACGCACTGTGGAGACTGGGCAAGGTGCGGTTTGGAGACTGGACTCAATGCAGTCTGGAGGCTGGGCCCGGTGCAGACTGGAGACTTGGCCTTGCGTGGTCTGGAGGCTGGACGCGGTGCTGCCTAGAGACTGGGCCTGGTGTCTCGTGGGACTGTGCCAGGTAACTGTGGTTGGTTTGGCCTGGAGAATGGCCAGGTGTGTCCTGGAGACTTGGACTTGTATGTACTGAAGACTGGTTCAGGTGCAGATTGGAGACTGGGTCCAGAGCGGTCTGGAGACTGGGCCCAGTGCAGACTGGACTCTCAGTGCTCACAAAGACTGGGATGTAAGGTACTGCAATTCGAGTCCATTCCTTTTTTTCTTTTGCAGGGCTTTTATTTATTAAACTTTCAATTTCGCATCAAATATTTAAGAATCTGTACCTGAATTCTTTGAATCTAATGTGGTGCCATAAGCGAGAACATGGCAAGCTCTTCATAGCATTCATTAGAGTGCACGTGACAAAGAAGCCCATTCGATTCAAATGTGACAGACTCATTGTCTTTGATGATATTTCCCCACAAAGCTGTTCCTTGTGCCGTGGTATGCGGTGGTCAGCAGAGTGTGGTATTGTATCACTTTGAACACAAGGAGAGGGAGGAGGAACCATTTGATTCACTTTTCAATGGGTCGCCTCCCAAACAACAGAATCCTAAATGCTCAGAGACGCAGCTGCAGAAGTACACAATTTAACACATGCAAAGACAAATGGAAACACAGATACACACACACATACACACATACACATACATGCACACGCATACACAAAACCATAACCGCATAGACACACATGCATGCAACCAAAGAACACACAGGTATATGCAGAATTTAGACAATAGACAATAGACAATAGGTGCAGGGGTAGGCCGTTCAGCCCTTCTAGCCTGCACCACCATTCAATATGATCATGACTGATCCTTCCTAATCAGTATCCTCGTCCTACCTTATCTCCATAACTCTTGATTCCACAATATTTGAGAGCTCTATCCAATTCTTTCTTAAATGAATCCAGAGACTGGGCCTCCACTGCCCTCTGGGGCAGAGCATTCCACACAGCCACCACTCTCTGGGTGAAGAAGTTTCTCCTCATCTCTGTCCTAAATGATCTACCCCGTATTTTTAAGCTGTGTCCTCTGGTTCGGCACTCACCCATCAGCAGAAACATGTATCCTGCTGCCAGAGTGTCCAATCCTTTCATAATCTTATATGTCTCATTCAGATCCCTTCTCAGTCTTCTAATCTCATGAATATACAAGCCCAGTCACTTCAGTCTTTCAGTGTAAGGTAATCCTGCCATTCCAGGAATTGACCTCGTGAACCTACGCTGCACTCCCTCCATAGCCAGAATGTCTTTCCTCCAAGTTCGAGACCAGAACTGCACACGGTACTCCAGGTGTGGTCTCACCAGGGCCCAGTACAGCTGCAGAAACACCTCTTTGCTTCTATACTCAATTCCTCTTGTTATGAAGGCCAGCATGCTATTAGCCTTCTTCACTACCTGCTGTACCTGCATGCTTGCCTTCGTTGACAGGTGTACAAGAACACCCAGAACTCTCTATACTGCCCCTTTACCTAAATTGATCCCATTGAGGTAGTAATCTGCCTTCCTGTTCTTGCCACCAAAGTGGATAACCATACATTTATCCACATTAAACTGAATCTGCCATGCATCTGCCCACTCACCTAACTTGTTCAAGTCACCCTGTAATCTCCTATCATCCTCATTACATTTCACCCTGCCACCCAACTTTGTATCATCAGCAAATTTGCTAATGTTATTGCTGATACCATCTTCTATATCATTAACATATATTACAAAAAATTGCGGTCCCAGCACGGATCCCTGTGGCATCCCACTGGTCACTGCCTTTCATTCCGAAATGGAGCCGTTTATCACTATCCTTTGTTTGCTCTCAGCCAACCAATTTTCAATCCAATCTAGTACTTTGCCCCCAATACCATGCCCCCTAATCTTACTCACTAACCTCCTGTGTGTGACTTTATCAAAAGATTTCTGAAAGTCCAGGTACACTACATCTATTGGATCTCCCTCGTCCATCTTCAGAGTTACATCCTCAAAAAATACAAGAAGATTAGTCAAGCATGATTTCCCCTTCATAAATCCATGCTGAACTCTGTCCTATCCTGTTACTACTATCCAGATGTGCCGTAATTTCATCTTTATAATAGACTGCAGCATCTTTCCACCACTGAGGTCAGACTAACTGGTCTATAATTTCCTGCTTTCTCTCTCCCACCTTTCTTAAAAAGTGGTATAACATTAGCCACCCTCCAATCCGCAGGAACCGACCCTGAATCTATCGAACTCTGGAAAATAATCATCAACGCACCTACGATTTCCCGAGCCACCTCCTTCAGTACCGTGGGATGTAGACCATCAGGCCCCGGAGACTTATCAACCTTCAGACCTAACAGTCTCTCCAACACAAAATCCTGGCAAATATAAATTCCCTTAAGTTCAGGTCCTTCAGCCACTGTTACTTCAGGGAGATTGCTCGTGTCTTCCCCAGTGAACACAGATCTGAAGTACCCATTTAATTATTCTGCCATTTCTTTGTTCCCCGTAATATATTCCCCTGTTTCTGTCTTCAAGGGCCCAATTTTAGTCCTAACCATTTATCTTTTGCCTTGCACATACCTAAAAAAGCTTTTACTATCCTCATTTATATGATTGGCCAGTTTACCTTCATATCTCATTTTTCCTCTGCGTATTTCCTTCTTAATAATCCTCTGTTGCTCTATAAAAGCTTCACAGTCCACAGTTTTCCCATTTATCTTTGCTATGTTATACTTTTTCTCTTTTAACTTTATATGTTTCTTCACTTCCCGGCCCCTCATGCCTGCCTTCCCTTTTAATAAAATCATGAATGATATGATCTTGCCTAGATTATCATGGTATTGGAAAAGGTACAGGTCAGGCAGCAATGCTGCTTTTCCAACACCACTGTCATCTAGACTCTGGTTTCCAGTATTGCAGTCCTTGTTTTTACCGACCTGATATGACCTAGCTCTCAATTTTATTTCCTCTTGGGAAACAAGGTCGGTTAAGTGACTGAGCTGTTAGAATGTGAGCGGTATGACACCAGTGACTGTAAAATCTATTCGTTTGAAAATAGCTCTGGAAATGGGCACGCCTGATCCACAAGTCAACCTTATACATTGTAATGGTATTGGGCAGGAATTTTCAAAATATTATGTGGGTGATGCTGTTCACAGGCCGAGGGACATCAGGCAAGCGGGAATCTTTCAATAGCGAGATGATGAGAGTCAATGACAGCATGTTTCAGTTCGTGTAAAGGGAAAACCGAGCAGGGGTGGGGAAGTCGACGTGACAGGGAATGTTGAGGCTTTGGACAAGAAAAAACAAACAGGTAAGTGTCAGGTATAGACAACTGTGTCAAGGGAATCCCTCAAGGAGCATAAGGGGTGGAGGTGTACACCCAAGCGAAATCAGGAGAGGAACAAGGGGGCATAAGATAGCTTTAGTTAATAAGGTTAAGAAGAATCGAAAGAGATTCCACGAGGATAACTCGGATGTAACTCAGGAGAGAATAGGACCCCATAAATATCAAACAGCCATCTATATGTAGACCCATAGAAGGTGAATGAGGTTTATTTGGTTTATTGTCACATGTACTCAAACGAGAACAGTGAAAGCTTGACGAGTTACCACATGTGACGCAAACTTCAATAGAAATTTAGCTCCCTCCATGCCCCCTGTCCCCATACTCCAGGTCCAGAAACTTGGTGCAATGTGGAAAAATAAAGAAAATAAAGTTAATATGTAAATCAATTAATCCTTCTTGCAAAAATATAAAAACACAGTTAACGGTTCAACAACACAGTCCATAAGTGCCTGTCCATGCTGGGTTCACACTCCTCACAAATATTCGAACTCCTTCAGTCTGCTGCCTGACAGCCTATCCCTGCTTGATGGGGTAACGTGCCTCATGAAGATATAGCGTCACTGTTTACTTCAGAGAAAGTCATGGAAGCGAATGAAATCGGTGACACACAAAAATGTTTATTTTAAAAGAAGCCTTATTGCAGAAGAAGAAATGCTGAAGGTGATAAAATGCGTAACCGTAGATAAATGCCCAGGACCCGTTCAATTGTATCCCATATCATTGCAGGAAGCGAAGGAAGAAATTGTGGGGGGCCCACCTATTATATTGAATCATCCTTCAGAGTTCAGAGGACGCGTTACTTGATCGGAAACACTAACTCTGCATTCTGTGCACCGATACTGCTGGACCTGCTGAAATTTCCAAGCTCCTTCTGTCCTTTTATTGTGATTTACGCAATCCACGGATTTTTTTACTCATTTCTTATTTGTATGGCTGAGGTGCTGCAGGACTGAACGACAGTTATAACATTATATTTAAAATGTCTGCAACGAAAGGCCAGGGAGCTAAAGACCGGTGAGGCTGATGTCATTGGTGGATAAGTGTTTGGAGGAGATTCTGAGATTTAGGCTTTTTATGCATGCCAGAAGGCAAGGACTGATTAGGGATAGTCTGCATGGCTTTTGGGTGTGGGAATAAGTATCTCAGAGACTTGATTTAAATTTTTCAAAATGGTGACCAAAAAGATAGATGAAGACAATTACGGACCTTACTGATGTCCAGCAAAGTTCCACATGGTGTCCTGGTTAATAAGGTTAAATCACAGGGGATAAGGGAGATTTAGCTAATTAGATACAAAAGTGGCTTGACAGTTGAAGACAGAGGGTGGCATTAGAGATTTGTTGTTCCAACTGAAAGCATGTGATCAGCCACAAGGACCAGCCTGTTTTTATTCTTTATCTTTATAAATGATTTGAATAAAAATATAGGAACCATGAATCGTAAATTTGTCGACTAAACCAAAAAAAAAAAGGTTTTACACTGGACAGTGAAGGAGGTCATTTAAAAGGGCAATGATATCTTGCTCAATTGGGGCAATGGGCCGAGGAATGGCAGGTGGAACTTCATGCAAATAAATTTGATGTGTTGCATTATTTTCGACCAAACGGCAGGATTTTCACAGTTAACGTTAGGGCTCTGGAGAATGTTGTCCAACAGAGAGACCGAGCGGTACAGGTAGATAATCCCTTGCAAATTGAGTCGCAGGTGGACAGGGCGGTTCAGAAGGCGTTAACAAGGCTTACGTTCATCAGTCGGAGCAGTGAGCACAGGAGTTGGACCATTATATTGTGGACTTATAAGAGAATGGTAAGGCCACATTTGAAGTACTGAGTACTATTCTTTTCGTCCTGATATAGGAAGGAAGTTACAAACTGAAAAAAGTTGCAAAAATATTTAAAATGATATGATAGAGATTGGATGTTTTGAGATGCAAGCATAAGAAGGGATTTTGTTCCCTTTGCATGGGAGACTGAGAGATGACCTTATGGAGATTTATAAAATGTTGAGGGGAATGGAAGGGATGAACAGACAACAACTGTTCCACCCATTTTGGGGTGTCCAAAACCAGAGAGTATATATTTAAGATGAGAGGGAAGAGATTTAAAAGAGACCATTGAGGCAGGTGTTCCTCACAGAGGGTGGTATTTATATGCCATGAGCTATCCGAGGAAGTGTTAGAGCCGGATACAATTGCAACATTTAAAAGACAATTTGCTGACTGCATCAATAGGAAAGGTTTGGAGGTATAGGTAGCAAAATCGAAAAGCTAGAATTTGTTCAGTTTTGGAAATGGGGTGAGCATGGATAATTTGGACCGCAATAGTTGCTTGCATTTTGTATGAATCTAAGAGTTTATGACTCTCTAACGCCACTTTCGCACCCTCGTTGACTTTCATTAATTTCCATATCAAAAACACTGCGTAAATACTTCCAATGATCCAACTCCGGATTTGCTTGTGTAGAAAACCTTATATTGATGTGGCCCTGAAGACCACAACAGAAGCAGAATTGTATTCAACCACAAGTTGTAATGTTTTGCGCAGGAAAATCCTACAAACTCCCGTTATCATCAACGCGATCTACTGTTCATTAACGTGTGTGGAGGAACATGCCAGGGTCAGATCCATGTGTACCTAAACCTGATGACGATCCGTTAAAGCTACTGCACTTGACTGCTGACATTCCAAACAGCAGGGCTAACGTTTGATAGAGAGGACGAAATGATCTCAAGACCAACATATCAGATCAAAGCTCTCCTGTCCTGCCACATCCAGACATAACTGTTGACCGACGATGAAACAAGTCACTGGAGGAGAGGGCTCCAGAAATATCCTCATCCTAAATCATTGAATAGCCCTGCAAAATCAATGAAAAGACAAGGATGTAGTTTCTGCACCATCCTCAACCATACGTGTTGAGTTGATGATCCATCTTATCCTCGTCATGATGCCCACATAACCACAGATTTCATCTTAAGCAATTTGATTAGCTGCGCATGATGTGAAGCAACAGCTGGACACAGTAGCTCCGACAAATGTAATAGGACCTGACACTACTCCTACAATGGGACTGAAGACTTGTGCTGCACAACAAGCCGTGTCCAATGGGAAGGTGTCTCATTCCAGCTCCAACTCTGGCATCTATCTGGCAATGTGGAAAATTACTCAACTATGTCCAGTCCTCCAAAAGGAGAATAATTACAATTTGACCAATTAGCACCCCCTCATCCCCATTACGATCATCAAATTGGTGGGAGATATTTTAGACAAATCTGTCAATCACCACAGAAGCAAACTGCTCAGTGTGGTTTCTGGTAAGTCTCCATGTGGACATGGTGCTGTTGTGGAAATGTCACTGGATTACTAATCCAGACTAGGCCAATGCTCTGGCAGCTGGTGAATGTTAAAAACAATCAATACATTTAATTTTGAAAATATCGAAATCTGAAATCTGGTGTCAATAACAGTGATCTTGAAGGCAATGTCGATTTTAAACAGCGATTTGCTTCCCCAATGTACTGTCAGGAAGCAAATCTCCCGTGCTTTCCTGGTCTGGTCTAAAAGTGACTCCAGCAGCACAGACATAGGATAAACTCGTTAATGGTCTCTGAACCGGCCAAGCAAGACATACAGTTGTATAAAACTTTTCGCAAGTTCTTAAAGAATAAATCTGGATAGAATATCAGCACCAGCCTCGGTACTGGAAAAGGAAAATGGAAACACTGACCTGTCAACTCTGCAGTGACACATTTGCTGACATCTGAGTGTTTTTGGTCACATTTACAGAGCTTTCCAACGGACTGCATAGAAACATAGGGAAAGGAGTCGGTCGTTCAACGCACTGAGTCTCCCCTATTCGATTTCATGGCAGAAGATCTCTCAATGCAATTTTCCCACTCAGTGAACGTATCCGTTATTGCGATTAAGCATCGGGAAATATAAAATAGCAACTGCAAGAGTCCATTCAATCCATCGATTTCCCGCCCCTATGCAATATGCAATTTGTTCTCACATACAGCGCCTTTATTAAACATGTTTTGGCTGTAACACGATTAGTAAATTGTGGATCTTATTTTTATAAAGCAAACGCTGGTTGATTGTCACGCGATTCCATCCGGATGAACAGCTGAGAAGCAAAGCCCAACCTGAGGATCCTCTGCCTGCAAAATGCACACTCAGTTTGTTCATCTAAAATAGGAATGCAATCCGATCTGCAACATTGAAATTGAGACTGAAATTGGAAATTGTTGTCTACATTTAGAAGGAAATTTAACTCAACCCGGTGGAGTATCTTGGGGAGAAGTCGAATTCCGCGTCATCATCACGTGGTGAGTCCGCTCACGCATTTTCTCGTGAGTGGCTTGGTGAAAATTACAGTGCTGAAGTCATTGATTGCAGTATGAAAGAGTTACATTTACTATAATATTTAATGTTAATATATGATTTAAAGCTTTACTTAGCCGCTGTTATCCTTTGTGTTAGACGAACTATTAGTTTTATTTTGATTCAAAATGATATTTTTGACATTTCTGCCAGAACCTTTCTTTAACCACTGGCCCATTATTTCTGTTCCTTGACTTTCTATAACACAATGTCGCAATGTGTTCGAGGAGTCCCACCGCCAATAATGCCTGATAATCTACCTCCACACCGCACACTTGTTCTCTCCCCAGCCCTTTAGAGTGTAGCAATCCTTATTAATATTCTGTTTCTTGGCATCCACAGTCTGATGTTGGAGTGGATCTCACAAATCACCAGTCTCTGAGAAGTGTTATACGTTCTCATTTCAATGCAGAGTGGCCTGCCTGTACCTAATACTGTGGGAGAAAGTGAGGACTGCAGATGCTGGAGATCAGAGCTGAAAATGTGTTGCTGGAAAAGCGCAACAGGTCAGGCAACACCCAAGGAGCAGGAGAATCGATGTTTCGGGCATGAACCCTTCATCGACGATTCGGGCATGAGCCCTTCATCGACGTTTCGGCCATGAGCTCATGGCCGAACCGTCGATTCTCCTGCTCCTTGGATGCTGCCTGACCTAATCCTGTGGGCCTTGTTTTCGACAAACCAAGCCAAGAGAATTACCATCCCTGCTTCCAATCTGCCTCACCCTGTCAGTATTTTATATAATTCACTGAAATCTCCACTCACTTTCCTAAACCGCATGGAAAACAGGCCCAGTCGACGAAAACCCTTTCCCCACAACAAATCTGTCATCCCAAAGATGAGTCTGGTCATCCTTCGCTGCACTCCTTTAATGTAATGTTTGTCCATTTCTTTCGTTAAGGATATTAAAACTGCAAACAATATTGCACAATGTACGAGATTGGGTCTTACCAAGGCCGTGTACAGCTGCAACAAGACATGGTTTCTCCAGTACTCAAATCCCTTTAAAATAAAGGACAACACATCATTTATCTTCCTAACTGTTTTCTGCTCCCGCAATGTTTCTTTCAGTGAGTGGTGTCCAAGGAGTTCCAGATCCTTTTCAAATATGCAACAGCCCACTTAGTCGGTCTATGTGCAATGGTCACTGTGTCAATGCCATCTCCAGTATTGACGTCTGGCTTCACAATTCGCTGCCCTGAATATACCTCGGAGGTCTGCGCAGAACAAACCAAAGAAAGGAGCGTCAGTCCCTTCATCGATCAAAATGTTTCAGAGATGTGTGGAGAAGCAGTCTCTAGGCTCTGTCGTGTGCTGTCATTCATTGAGTACCCCCGTTTGGATCCTTCATCGATGAGCATCACCTCATTTTAATCAGGGTTACATTCCATCTGCCATTGATCTACCAATCTAACCATTCCATGCCTATCCTCCTGTCACATAAGACGTCCTCCTCACTGCCAACCATCCAGACAAGAGAGGTTGATGAAATGGCTTATGCAAGACTGTGGGGCCCTGATATCATGGTCATATTTAACTGAACAAGACATCAAGTGAGCTGAGCTAAATACCACTTTATAGGAATTGTTTGAGATCTCTCCAGTTTTTAGAGTCATTCAAAGCACAAGGGAAAATGTTTATCATCGGTGGGCATCGATTACGTCAGCCAGGAGACATCTTCAGGGCAGCTTCCTCAGGCAATCCAGCTTGTCATTGAAGAATCGCTGCAGCTTGGAAGCAGGCCATTGAACTATTGTATCCACACTGAGCAGAAGTACGGATCTTCACTGACGATCACACAATATTCAGAAAAGTTTGTCACCCCGCAGCTCCTCATGCAGTGTTTGTCCATGTGCAACAAAACCTGGACAACATTTAGGGTTGTGTTGTTACTGTGTCGGTAACATTCATGTAACAACGCTGCACATTTCCACAATAAAAGGAAATGTTCATTCAGTACCTCAATCTGGGTTGACAAGAATATGGGGAAGCCATCAAAACTGTTGGACAATAAGAGGGACAGTACATTAAATCCCTCCTGCCTGTTAAACAGGATGACAAGTCATCTGCTCAGCCCCACGCAACTATAAGAAGGGTTCAGAAAGATATGATTTCACCCTGCAACCATTTACAAAGGAAGAGGACGAGGTATTTCAGCTTATCAAGTCATTAACTCAGGAAGAGGTAGGTTTCAGAGATGCTCCAATACCACGAACAAATGGAGCAAGAATCGCAAAATGGACCGGTCCTCGTTATTCCTTGTGGCTTAATTATCCATAGCAAATACGTGCTATTGTAGCATGGTGTTCTTGCAGTGGCATCTTTCATCTCTAATAGTGCACACCCATATTGTCTCTGAATGTCACAAGCTGGTGGGAAATGGCTAACTGGTTCAGAATTCAGGAATTGTTGCTGCTGAAAGGATTGTGAACAATGTAACGCTGAGTGCAGAGTCAGTCAGTAATTCTGCATTAAAGTGTTCAGAGTTCATTCCGCGCCTGTGCCTCTATATCAATCGGCATATATTCTCTGCACAGGCACTTTAACTATCAGAATTTATGGAATTTCTCACCTTTTCAATGGCTGCTTGAGACATAATTATTATACCTCCATAACCATCAAGTATCAACTTGTTATTGACTTACAGCGCTATAGATTAAACAAATTGTTACTGCACTCTGTCCTCATGGTAACATCATGCCAGAGTTTAGTCTGGTGAAAGTCTTTTGCACTATCACGGTGACAGATAAATTGTTATTGACAAAGCAGCCTCAGTCTTGTACATTATACCCCAAATACAGTCTCAGCAAAATACTACCATGAGTAAGATGCATTTACTCTGGTCCTTCAGTCATTTTGCATGAAGGACCACATATCATTTGCAGTTATAATTACTGCTGGATATGAATTCTGTACGTGACGTATGGTCAATGGCTTCCAGGTACTTTTAAACCAAAACACCCAATGTCTCACCGTTTATTAAGCATAAATGAAAATTATCATATTTGTAGTTCCCATATGAATCATTTTTAAACCTTGCGAAATTTTCATAGCCCAAGCACAGATCCTTCTGATACCCCACAAAATTTCCATGCAGATAAAAAAAGAAACACTACTCTCTCTTCATTTTGTCCATTATCCAATTTTTAAACCATGTTGTGTACATTACAGCTGAACCTAGCCATGTACTCTAACATTCTCCACTCACTTGCAAGCAACCATGTCAATCTGCTGGTGAAACTTCCAATATTTTACTCGCTCAGTTTCTCAATTTTCGATTTCACAATGGACAATCTCCACAATCTCCATCAGATTTATCAAAGATCTTTTTTTTTTGTTGAATCTCGGCCCATTCTATCAAAACATATCTTTATTTCAGCAAGTGTCCAGTTTTCACATTCCTTTTAAAATGTTCCAACTTTTTTCTCACAGCTGATATCAAGCTATTTAGTTATCTGTTGTCCCTCTCCGTCATGTTTCAAATATTTAGGCTCACAATAGTTGCTTTGTAGTCGACAGGATCCGTTCCAGAATCTAACCAGTTGTGAATAATAATTAATGATACTTTCATTGGATCTGTTGTCACCTCCACAATACTCTGCGACGTAGCTCATTAAATGTAGCAATTTACCAACATTCACTTCATGAGATTTTTAAAAAATAGACATTTTATTAATTCTAATTTCCTGCAGGTCCTCATTTTCACCAGGCTGCCTGTTGCCTGGTATTTCTGGAAGTCCGCTTCTCTGCCTGTCTTTGGTAAAAGTGAACCAATGTATTCCACTCATTGGCAGATGGCTTTTGTCAACTAATAATACGTCCAAAGACTCCACCTTGGAAATGATGGATATGTCACCCACTCCTGCTTGAAAAGTTTCAGAATCTTTCCATTTCACTTCATGGTGAGTGTAAGCACAATTCTGCCCTTGTTTGATTCTATTAGTCATACTGATGGAGGGACGCAGCTCAGTGACCACTTCATTTATAAAAAAAATACTGGTTTCACACTGTAAATCTGAATTGGTCCAGCTTACAAAAATGTTCCTTGAAATGGCAGAAGGATAATGCAGTGCCTTGCTCCTCCTTGTTTTCCAGTAGTTCCCTTCTCTGCAGTCTCAGCTCCATTTGTTTACCATATACTCAGTCACTCTATGAATGCAGTGTCCAGAGTTGGGTCAGCAGACACTTCGGTCTCCCTGAAGGAATGCACTAGCTGACAATACAAACTCAAAATAAAAATCCACAGAACCTCCACAGACTTTCCAATGAAAGAAGAAGATGAAATCCCCACACATTCATTGTTGAAAATATTTCCTTCTCCTCATTTTCTCTCCCAGGCTGCAAAATCCGTTATGTCTGCACACTGCCCAATAATAATACTTACTCACTCCAAAGAAGCTGTTGAAAATGGAACATGACCTTTCTCTGTATCTCAGCAACTGTAAGGGCAGCACCAGTATTGTGATGCAGTTGGTCACTACATTCAGAGAAAAGAGACAGAGAAAACGCGACACACTTTACACATGGACATCCTATATGGATAATCAGGAACGTAGGAAAAGAGACCATGTCAGAATAATCCGCCATTCAATTTTACTTCCGATTCATTCTTCAACACTTTCAGCTGCTGGAGAATTTTATTTCAGATTTACATCATCCTTAGTTCCTTGATTTATTTCACCTTCAATCGTGTTATTTCACGGGTTGTCAGTACTCCGACCAAGGGCAGAATTTGTTGCCCATCCTAATTGCTATTGATGAGAGAACATTTGTCAAAATAATATGGAGACAGCCACATTGTTGTGGGTCTGAAGTCACACAAAGTCCAGACTGATCAATAATGGCAAGTTTCTTTACCAATGGCTATCAGTGAATTATTAAAAGAAATCCTGATGGTTTCCTCTCGTGAAATTAGGTTTCATTCTAATATTTGTCATTCGAATTTGCATTCTGTTATCGGCAGTGGTAGAATTTGAAACAGTGCCTTTGGAGTCATATTCTGTGCCTCTGAAGAACAAGTCCATTGGCATGATTATTCTGAGATGGAGTCCCTATTGTGATGTAAAAGTACCGATAAGAACAAGCTTGTGGTCAAAATATTCGTAACTGGAAGAATAATCAGAGGAGAACTGGACCTATAAAATCTGAAGTAAACAAAGTGTAGATGGTAATTAATTCAGTAACAACACTGAGGCAGAGCTGGAGTTTGGGGATGTTGTGCCGGTGAGTGTAGGCATGATTGATGCCAAAGGGAATACAGAGACATAAAGCAGTTCAGTGTGAAAGGAAGATCCGAGGTTCTGATAAGTTTTGTTCCTTCTTAGATGTTTATGAGTGAGGATTCTGAAATTCATGGAAAGGAAATAGAGTTTGTGACTGAAACTGAAGATTTACTTTTTTTGTATTTGCTAAATATAAATAAACGAAATAGTTATGATGTTTCGCCATAGTTCATTGAATTAACAGAAATACGCTTACCAGGAACACCAATAATAGCGAGGAAGGGATAGTAACCCGCCTGTGTGATATTCAGTACAGCTCGTATCCGCAACGCTAACCACGCCCAATCCACAGAAAGCAAGAAAAGATCCATGGCTAAACTCCTGTCCATTTTTGGAACATCCCAGGCTGTTGTTCTCAGATTCTGATCAATTATTGGATCATTCTAGTCTGGTGATATAAGATTATTTTCTTCTCCCTCTGTCTGGAGCTACTGAGCCCAATCGTGTTGAGGATGACGCTGCCCCTCGTAAAATATCATTACAAGTTGTAAGGAACCCTTTATTTGCCGAAGAGGGAAACTCTCCAGGGACAAAATTAATATCGAAGGAAACTGACATTAGTCACAGTCGCTGAACAAACAGCTCCAGTTAACCCTTTTTACAGTATATCCCTTATATCTCACAAGAATACTTGGTCTGGTTGGGATGTTGACATCGCTGGCTATTGTGCTAATGGCAGATCTCCAATTATAAAGTTCGAGGTGAAGGAGAGAGATGATGCTTTCGCTGCACTAGCTCATCGATTCTGCTGTGTATTGTCATGGTCTGAAGTGCTGGGACCATTTGTCCCGAGGCCGTCTGCGTCTTAACGCCAAGCTTGCTGCATCATTTTGTTTTATTTCTTTATGTTTTAGTTCACCATTCTTTTTCCATGATTTAACGGATGCGTTGCCATTGACCAGTTTTGAGAGGCTCCTACAGTGGTGTATGCTTTGTGAGTATGGGCCATTCCTTTTGGTCATGGTGACCTCGTCCTGGTCCTGTGGAGTCCTGATATGCTTCAGTGGTTTGATGGACAAGTTGTCACACAACCATGATTGTTAGTTTTACCTTTCGCCAGTTATTGTTGGGGTCTCAGCAGCGTGGGAACGCAGTAATCTCTCTGGGCTGCTGCTCGCTCTCTCTCTCTCTCTGTGATTTCTCTCTGGATTGTCTTTGATGTTCTTTGCTTCTGGATTGGAGAGCTGCATGTGAGACAATCTGATTTCTGAATTTTCTTTTTGACACGTCAATGTTTATGTGATGTTACCAAATTGAATCAGTTGTCGTTTAGTAGTCAAGGTGGCTCAGTGGTTAGCACTGCTGCTTTACACTATCAGGGATTCCACGTTCAGTTCCAACGTCGGGTGGCTGCTCGGATGGAATTTGACATTCTCCTGTCGTCTGCATGCGTTTCCTACCATAGTCCAGAAGAAGATGGAGGAGGAGACACATTTCTGGCTGAAACAGCTGGTCTTTGTTGGAGGTGTTTTGCTCAAATTCCACGAGCAGCCACCCCCGTTTCATATTTTTAGAACTTTGGAAAATAAAATGTCAAAACAACAGCAATATTAAAAGAGAGAAAAAAGGAAGCTCATGGTGACGTCAGTGCAGGAGAGAGAATGAAAGAAACAGACACAACGGTGAACCTGCACAGTAAGTGACATTGCTGTTTGAATTCATGTATCGCTGGACATCGGAGTGTGTCCGGGAAAATTAACAAATACTGAAATTCTCAACTGATCTTGTAAGAACTGTTTGGGCGACCTTTACAGCATAGAAATATATACGTTTGTGCGTTCTTTCTTGAGATATGCCTCTTGATTAAACTTAAAATATAAGCCATAATTATTAATTTAACCATGGGCAGGTTTTTGTTGAAGAATAAGACGGTGTTATTTTCTAGATCTGTAGATTGTGAAGGAGCAACAATGGCCATGAATAGAGTGGCATGCGGTTCTTGTCAGATTTGGGAGTTTACAGAAAGTTTACTGCGGATTATATTTGCAATAAATGCTGTTGGTTGGGAAAACTATCAGATCGAATGGATTGGTTGGCAAGACAGTTAGAGGCAATGAGCAATCTGCAGTTATAGGAAGAGTAGAAGTCGCACAAACAGTCACACAGATAGGTTAACTCCTGGTAAGGTAAGAAGGTAGGCAGCTAGTAGAGTAATTTTCTGAGGCAATTCCCACTTCAAACAAGTATGCTGGGAACATAGCACGAACAGCCACGTTTCTAGTATTGTTACTGGCTCTAATGCAACGACAGGTTCGTCAGATTCCAAGAGATAAATCGTTAGGAGTCTCTCTAGTCAGAGGTACAGATAGTCGTTTCTGTGGCCAGCAGCGAAATGTTAGAATGGTGTGTTGCTACAGGTGCCAGTATCAAGGATGTCTCAAAGAGGGTGTAGAATGTTCTCAAGGGGGCGGTGGGCCAGCAAGACGTCATTGTCCCCATTTGAACCAACGAGATAGAAAGGGAAAAGGTTGAGATCCTGAAAGGAGATGACAGAGAGTTGGCAGGAATTATAAAGGAGGTCCTCAAGAATAGTAATATCTGGATTCTTCCCGGCGCTACGAGACAGTGAGGGCAGGAATGGGGGAGGATAGCGCAGATCAATGCATAGCTGAGGAGCTTGTTCATGGGCGAAGAATTCACATTTTTCGATTATTGGAATTTCTTTTGGGGTAGACGTGACATGTACAAGACGGACGGATTGCATCGAAATTGGAATGTGGCTAATGCACTGGGAGGGAGACCTGCTAGAGCTGATCGGAATGATTTAATGTGGGGGTTGGAGGGACCCAGGGAGACAGTGACGAAAGAGATCAATCTGAGACTGGTACAGTTGAGAACAGAAGTGAGACAAACAGTCAGGTTAGGCAGGGACAAGATTGAGCTAATAAATTAATCTGCATGTCTTTCAATGCAAGAGGCCGAACAGGGAAGGTAGATGAACTCAGAGCATGGTTGGGAACAGGGGATTTTGATATCATAGCAATGACAGACACATGGGTCAGGGATGGGCAGGACTGGCAGCTTAATGTTCCAGGACACAAATGTTCCAGGAAAGACAGTCAGGGAGGCAATAGAGGAGGGTGAGTAGCGTTTTTTTTGATAAGGGATAGCATTACAGTTGTACTTATGGAGGATAATCTAGGATATACATCCAGGGAAGTTCTTTGGATGGAACTGAGAAATACTAAAGGAATGATTACCTTATTAGGATTGTATTACAGAACCCCTAATAGTCAGAGGGAAATTGAGAAACAAATGTTTAAGGAGATCTCAGTTATCTTTTATAATAATAGGGGAGTTCTAGACGGGGGTTTTGGCTTTCAAAACATCGACTGGGACTGCAATAGTGATAAGGGTGAAGATGGAGGGGAATTTCTTCAGTCTGTACAAGAAAAGTTTCGGATTCAGTATGTGGATGCACTTACTATAGATGGCGCAAAACGTGACCTACTATTGGAAAATAAGTCAGGGCAGTGGCTGAAGTGTAAGTGGGGGAGCACTTCCTGGTCAGCAACCATAATTCTATTAGGGTTAAAATGCAGATGGAAAAGGACAGACCAGATCTAAAAGTTGAAGTTCTAATTTGGAAACAGGGCAATTTAGACGGATTTGGCAAGAACTTTCAAAAGCGGATTGAGGGCAGATGTTCACAGGTAAAGGGACGGCTGGAAAATGGGAAGTCTTCAGAAATGAGATAGCGAGAATCCAGAGGAAGTATGTTCCTGTTATGGCGAAAGAAGGCATTGGTGGGTATAGGGAATGCTGGATGACTAAATAACTTGAGAGTTTGTTGAAGAAAAATTAGGAAGCATATGTCAGGTATAGACAGGGTAGATCGAACGAATCCTTAGGTGAGGACAAAGATAGTCGGAGTATACTTAAGAACGAGATCAGGATGTCAAAAACGGGACATTGGATAGTTCTGTCAAATAGAATTAATTAGAATTCAACGGACTTTACAAACACATTAAGGACAAAAGGATAACTAGTGATACAATAAGGCCCCTCAAAGATCAGCAAGGCGGCCTTTGTGTGGTGTTGCAGAAAATGGGGATATACTAAACGAGTATGTTGCATTGGTATTTACTGTGGAAAAAGATATGGAAGATATAGAATGTAGGGAAATATATGATGATACCCTGAAAAATGTACATATTACACAGGACCAAGTGCTGGATGTCTTGAAACTCATAAAGATGGATAAATTCTCAGAAGGTGATCGGGTGTACCCAAGTACTCTATGGAAAGCTAGGTAAATGATTTCTGGGTGTATTGCTGAGAACTTTATATCATCAATAGTCACATGTCAGGTGCCAAAAGACTGGAGCTTGGCTAATGTGGTGCCAATGTTTAAGAAGAGTTGTAAGGACAAGCCAGGGAAATATAGACCAGTGAGCTTGACGTCGCTGGTAGGCAAGTTGTTGGAGGGAATCCTGAGGAGCAGGATGTACATTTATTTCGAAAGGCAAGGATTGGGGAGGGATTGTTAACCTGGCTCTGTGCGTGGGAACTCATGCCCCACAAACGTGATGGAGTTTTTTGAAGACCTAACAAAGAGGATTGATGAGGACAGAGTGGTATATGTGATCGATAAGGACTTCAGTAAGGTGTCCGACAAGGTTCCCCATGGGAGATCGGTTAACAAGGTTAGATCCTGGGGAATAAATAGATAACTAGTCATTTGGATACAGAACTGGCTCAAAGGTACAGGACAGAGGGTTGTGATGGAGGATTGCTTTTCAGACTGGAGACCGATAACCAGTGGAATGCCACAAGGATCGTTGCTGGGTCCTCTACCTTTTGGCATTTACATAAATGATTTGGATGTGAGCATGAGAGTATGGTTAGTAAGTTTGCAGATGGCACCAAAATTGGAGCTGTGATGGACAGCGAAGAAGGTTAACTCAGATGACAAAAGGATCTTGATCAGATGGACCACTGGGCTGAGAAGTGGCAAGTGGAGTTTAATTCAGAAAAATGCGATGTTCCACATTTCGGGAAAGCAAGTGTTAGCATGTCTTATACACTTAATGGCAAGGTCTTCGGCAACGTTGATGAACAAAGAGACCTTGGAATGCAGATTAATAGCTCCTTGAAAGTGGAGTCTCAGATCGATATGGTAGTGAGGAAGGCGTTTGGTATGCTTTTCGTTATTGGTCAGAGTATTGAATATAGGAGATTGGAAGTCATGTTGCGTTACTACCGGTCATTTGTTTGGAAATTGTTGGAATATTGCTTGCAATTCTGGTCTTCGTCCGATTGGAAATATGTTGTGAAACGTGAAAGGGTTCAGAAAAGATTTACAAGGATGTTGCCAGGGTTGGAAGATTTGAACTATAACGAGAGGCTGCACATGCTGGGGCTGTGTTCCCTGCAGTGTCGGAGGCTGAGGGGTAACCTTATAGTGGTTTACAAAATTATGAGGGGCATGGTTATGATAAATATCAAAATCTTTTCTCTGCTTTCGGGGAGTCCAGATGTAAACGGCCCAGGTTAAGGGTGTGAGGGGAAAGATATAAAAGACACCTCAGGGGCAACTTCTTCACACAGAGCGTGCTACATGAATGGAATGAGATGCCAGAGGAAGTGGTAGAGTCTGTAAAATTGCAATATATAAAAAGGCATTTGGATAGTTATATGAATAGGAAGGGTTTGGAGAGATATGGGCTCGGTGCTGGCAGGTGGATCTAAATTGGATTGCGATATCTAATCAGTGGGGACGCGTTGGACGAAAGGGTATTTTTCCCTGGTGTACATCTCTGTGACTCTATGACAATATGTGGTGTTCCAATAAAAGCTACTACTCTGATAAGTATTTTCAATCGATTTAATTTATTCCAGGTTAGTCTTGTTTTTATTATGTTTTGTCGACAGTGTTTGAATAAATAGTGTTTTGGTTAGTGTCGAATATTAAGACCAAGTGAATTGTATCTGAAACGCAGCAACTCGCATTTACCTTTAAAATAAGAAAATGGCTGGTTGAGGCTATCTTCTTCATGTGTTTTGAGCAGGTTTGCTTGGTCCATAACAAGTGAGATAGGTACCACATTTTAATTTGATACTCACTTATTAGACGACATGTTGCACCATCACGGAGTTTGTCAGCGGCATGTGGCAAGCTGGAGGAGTGACAGTTATTTCTCGAGTTATGTCAGATACTCGTCCGCCTCACAGATCCAGCACAGACACGTGTAAACCCGGATGTGATATCTGCTAGGCGTGGAGCACTGTGCAGACCAGGCAATCCATCCAGACCACACTGGTGCATTGATTTAGATTAGATTAGATTACTTAGATTACTTACAGTGTGGAAACAGGCCCTTCGGCCCAACAAGTCCACACCGCCCCGCCGAAGCGCAACCCACCCACACCCCTACGTTTACCCCTTACCCAACACTACGGGCAATTTAGTATGGCCAATTCACCTGACCTGCACATCTTTGGACTGTGGGAGGAAACCGGAGCACCCGGAGGAAACCCACGCAGACACGGGGAGAATGTGCAAACTCCACACAGTCAGTCGCCTGAGTCGGGACGATTTATAAACCCGGACGATACAGTGAGCTTGGGGAGATACGCAGACCACACGAGCGTCTTGTCCTAAAAATGCAGACAAGTTATCTGTTCAGTAAGACAAGCTGTGCAGTGAACAGGGTTTCGTTTTAATTTGGAAGTTGGGTTGGCGAGAGCGAAGACCAGGGGTTTGCAGGCAAGTAAATGAATTGCAATATTTGGGCAGCTGCTGAACCTGAGACAGTACACGTGTAGTGTCTCCGATCCACCCTTAACCTCAAATCAAGAAGAGCGTGGTCTGCTGATAACGTTTAGGGTTCTCTATTCCTTTTTTATCGCTTGATTGCTGAAACTTTCTCTTTATTGTCCTTTTTTCATTTACCTATTACTTGATTGTTTGTAACAAAGCGTAGCTGAGGGAGCGGGCGCTGTCGGAGGGTCAGCGCTGAGGGAGCAGGCGCTGTCGGAGGGTCGGCGCCAAGGGAGCAGGCGCTGTCAGAGGGTCAGTGCTGAGGGAGCAGGCGCTGTCGGAGGTTCAGCGCTGAGGGAGCCGGCACTGAGGGAACCGGCACTGACAACTAATTAGCGCAGAAGAGATGTCTGGGCAGGTGATGCGCTGTAGTTGTACGATGTGGGAGATGGGTAGTCCCATTGTGAACGGCAGTGACCACATCTGCAGGAAGTGTTGGTTGCTGGATGAAGTCCCACTCAGTGTTGATTACCTGGAATCTGAGCTTCAAACATTGCAGCAAATTCAGGAGGGGGAGAGTTAGCCCTGCGCTTGGTTTCAGGCGGCAGTCACATCTGGTAGATTAAGTAATTCAAATTCAATTATTGATCAGCGACAACAGGGTGTGATAGAATGTGAGGCAGGTATGACCACCGTGAGTTTACAAACGGAGGAGGGTCAGCTTTTGAGCTCATCCAACAGGTAAGAGATGCCGCTCTGTGGATGAGTAAAATGGCTTCGCAGAGGATGTGCCAGCTGACCATGACCAGAAGGCCATTCAAAAGACGAAGAAAAAAGACAATTGATTGTTTTACCGGATTCGACTATTAGAGCATAGATAGTATCCTTTGCAAGCGTGATCCAGAATCCCACATGGTGTCGTGTCTGTCCTGTTCCCGCGTGCAGGACATCTCTGATCTGTTTGAAAGGCTATTGCAGCCGGAGGGGGTTGGTTGGGGGGGGGGGGGGGCATCCGGTTGTTCTGCTCTACACTGGGACTAACAACATAGTCAAGGCCAGGGTAGAGGACTTGTTTGGGGATTATCAATCACTAGGAATGACATTAAGAAACTGGTTCACGAGGGTTATACTTGCCAGATTACTGCACGAGACACATGGAAATTGCTTTTGGGATAATAAAAATTGGGAAGTAAACAAGTGGCTGAGCGAGTCCGATCTGAAACTAGGGTTCCATATGATGGGGTATTGGCATTAGTACTGGAACTGGAGGATCTGTACCAATTGAAGATCTCCACCTGAACCTATATGGGACAGGTTTCAGGTGAAAAGAATAAATATGGTGGTCACTACGACTTCAAACTCGTGAGTCGGTGAAAGTGAAAGGGAAAACGACAGGAAGTACGGTGATAAATAAAAACGTAAGCAGCAGGTTAGCATGTGCGCAGGAGGATTAAAGTTCAAAACAGACGATGAAATTAGTATAAAGGAATGATAACTCATGAGATATTCTTGGAGATGTAGAAAATCATGAGGGAAAGAGAACTAGCGTAAGGGCATTTATTTGAATTCTCGGAGCATTCGTATCAAGGTCGATTAGTTATCAGTACAAATCATCACGATTGAATAGGATTTAGTAGCCATTGCAAAGACGTGGTAACAGGATGGTCACAACTGGGAGTCAAATTTCATGGGGAATCAGTCTATTCGGATGGATAGACAGGAAGGTTATGGAGCTGGTGTAGCTCTGAAATGCAAAGGCGACATCAGTGCGCTGCTGAGAGATAATCTAGGTTCCATGGAGAATAAACTCTAATCCAATTGGGGGAAATTAGAAATTCTAAGAAGAAAAAGGACACTGGTAGGCATAGTCTGTAGACCAAATAATAACGTCACATTAGTGCAGGCAATAAACAAACAAATTACAAATGCCTGTGAAAATGGTAGAGCTATCATAATGGCGTATTTTAATCTACATGTGAATTGGTCGAGCCAGCTCGTCAAGGTAGCCTGGAGGTGGAGAGTTGTAAGTGTATCAGCGAAGGTTTTCTAGCACAGTACGTAATGCGACTGATGAGGGAGCAAGCTATCCCAGATCTCGTCCTGTGTAATGAGACAGAAATAATTAATGACATCATAATAATGGATCCCTGTGGAAAGAGTGATGGCAATGTGGTTGAATTTAGAACACAGATGGAAAGTGTGAAGATAAAATCCATTAACAGGGTCCTGTGCTGAAACAAGGCAGACCGCAATGGGATGACGTGGGACTTGGCTAACGTAGACAGAAAACAACAATTTTATGGTGAGACGGATGGCGAGCAATGGAGAACTTTCAGACTAATTCTCCGAAGTGGGCAGCAAAAGTATAACAGAATGAAAAGGAAGGATTGTAAGAACAGAGATAAAATGCCTTTGGAGTATCAGAAAATAAGGGAGGCAATCAAATTGACAAAACCAGGTATACAAAGTGACCAAGAGCAGCAAGAAACTAGACGTTCGGGAAAGCCACAATAAGCGCAATAAGGATCATGAGAAAAAAAATCACAGAACATTATGACAGATAGCAAACCTTTCGATAATTAAATTAAACGACATAGACTTGGCTCAACGTTGGTCCTTTCGAGGCTGAGAAGGCGCATTTATTTATGGGATGTGATGAAATGGTCGAGGCTTTCAACAATAATTTTGCATCAGTCTTCACAGTGGAGAATGCGGTAGTAATTGACAGAGACAAATGTAGGTGAGGACATGGAAAATATCTTTATTACGACGAGGTACTGTTGGGCATATTAATGGTGCTCAGGATGGACAACACCCAGCGGAGTGGAACACACCGAATTTGACGCCACTATTTTAAAGGAAAGGAGGACAAAAGATGGGAAATTATTGCTCAAACTCTTTAATGGGGAAGATGTTTGAGTCTATTACCCGGGAAGAAAAAAGCAAGGCATCGCGTTGGAAATTTTCACATTTGGCAGTTGTGGCATGTGTTTATGAAGGTGAGGTAATGCTTAACAAGTCTTTTGAATTCTTTGAAGACAATACGAGCAAAGCGGATCTCGTTTCTCTTTACAGAGGTTCCCCTCTCTGTAACTTGTACTTCATCTATTGACCATGATGCAGCCCAATTTCATTGTACATATAGGCCCCATATCTCATCTAGAGATGGCTCACAAAATTCTTTGGACTCTCTGAATGCAAAGCTTCCTCAAAGAAATTTCAGTAAAATAACACCTCAGAAAATTCCAATGATATAAAACGAAGAGCTAAGACGTAGTGTTCCAATCATGCCCGAGCTTGGATGGTGCCTTACCTGCTGCGCTTTTCCAGCAACACATTTTTCAGCGCTCATCTCCAGGATCTGCAGTCCTCACTTTCTCTATTCATCCCATCAAGCCTATCTTGCCCTTCAATTCGATCCTGGCTGGTCTGATCTGGGCCTCAAATGTATATGGTTTCGGGAATTAAGGCTGTGAACTGAGCAAGGTGTCCTATCGTGAACATTGGGAACAGTGACCATAATTACTTTACTTTTAAAAAAGTTAAGAACAATTATAGGCTAACCCATAAGATAGCTTTTTGTGTTGCTATAAGGTCAATTTTGTAGGTTTCATGACTAAATTTCAGAAGTTGATCTGAGGAGACTGCTTGCAGGCAAACAGATGGCTGGCAAGTCGAAAGCTTGCAAAAGCAAGTTAGCGAGAGTTCAGAGACAGCATGTTCCTGTTCATGTGAAAGACAAAGCTGGCTGGAGGAAGAGCCACTGTTTGACTGGAGATGTTGAGGCTCCGATCAAGATGAGAGGAGGCATACGTCAGGTATAGAAAGCTAAGATCAGTGAATTTCTTGAGGAGTACAGCTGGTGTCAGATTATACCTATGAGGAAAATCAGGAGGGCAAAAAGACGACATGAGATAGTTTTGACAGAGGCAGTTAAAGAGAATTCACAGAGCTTCTACAGAAAATATGAATGACAAAAGATTAATTAGGTAGACGATAGGGCTCCTTCAAAATCAAAGAGACATATATGTCAGAATACACAGATGAAGTGTCGGGTTATTTAGTTTAACAGGTTTATCTTCACATGTCCTCACATGTGTAAATTGAAAAGTTTACAACTCACTTCTTATGACGCCATCTTAGAAACAAGGATACCGAGCGACAGAACCTTGGTACAAAGCAGAAAATAAAGAAAACAAAGTCAAACTGCAAAGTGTTACAATCCTTCTTATAAAAGTAGAAAAAATAAAACAAAAATATCGTTAAAAGTTCAACAACACAGTCTATTCGCGCCCTGCCATGGTCAGTTCACACTCCTCGCAAGGACTCAACCTCTTCCACTCCACTGCTTTACCGTCCATTCCTGAGAGATGGGTGAGATGCTACACGAATATTATGCGTTCAGTATTTGTTATGTGGATGGTAATGGAACTTAGGGAACACAAATGATTAAACTGTGATGCTTTGAAAAGAGGTCGAATGTCAGAAGAGAAAGTGCCAGGTGCCTTAGAATTCAAGATCAAGACTAAAAACCCGAGATCTGATTAACTGTATACCAGGACATCGTGGGAATCTAGGGAAAAAATGTGATGTCCCAGCAGAGATATTTGTATCAGTGGCAAACAAGGGAGAGGTGCCACATGACTGGAAGATGTCTAAAGTTCAAACAGTTTTTGTTTAAAACATGGCCCCAACGTATGCCAGGGAATTACAGACTGGTGAGTCTGATTTTGGTGATGCGAAAGTGAAATTGATTCTGAGATACATAATCTATATGTATTTGGAAAGGCAAGGACTATTCCAAGATAACAAAAAATAAAACATAAGTCGCTGGAAAAGCTTAGCAGGTTTGGCAGAATATGTGAGGAGAAGTCAGAGTTAACGTTTTGGGTCCGAGGACCCATGTGCTGAATGGATGGTTGTTCAGAAAATGTCGTTTTCTTTTATGCAGATCCTAGGATAGTGGGGACAGGATAATTAGTGAACGATAGATGGAGATAGTGCCTCCAAAACAGAGAAAGAATAGTTCAGGAAACAAAGGAATGGATAGTGATCTCGCTGGGAGCGTGATTAGTCTTTCATGGAGACAGTTAATGCCGAACAATAAGTTGTATGTTATGGCAGGCTATGTGAAAACAAGGACTGGTGGATGGGGCATAGAGCTAGGACAATTAGGGCACAAAATTACTGGATTCGATATTGAGTCTGGAGGGCTGCAGGTTCCACAAGTGGAACATGGGATGTTGTTTTTCCAGCATGCACTGAGCTTTGATGGAATAGTGCAGCAAGTCTGTGACAGAAATGTTGACCTGTGAACAGGGTGGTGTGTTTAGATGGCAGGAAGTTAGAAGCTCAGGGTATTTCTTGCGGGAAGAACGCAGATGTTCTGCAAAGCAGTCACTAGTTTATGCTTCATTTCTCCAATGCAGAGGAGATTACATGGTGAGCAGCGAATGCAGTAAACTGGATTACGGCAAGTGTAGGTAAGGTGCTGCTTCAGTGGAATTTATGTTTGGGCCCTTGAATACTGAAAAGAAAGAGGGAAATGGCGTGGTTGTACACCTGCAGAAGTTGCAGGGGAAAGCGTTGAGTGACTGTGTGGTGGGGGTGTTCTGTTGGGATTAAAGGAAAAGTGGACCGGAGTTCTCAGGTGGACAAGGGAGGGAAGGGGAATATTGTGTCGTGGTAGCATCTCCGTGGATGGTGTGGGAAATGGTGACTAATGGTCTTCTGGATGTGGATACTGGGAGGATGATAGATTGGGATAAGGGAAACCCTATCGCTATTGCGGGAGGGAAGAGAGGGGTGAGCGTGGAACTGCCAGAGATGAGTTGGATTCTTGTTGAGGCTCCTAACGACAATGGCGCTGGGGAATCCTAAGTGAAGGAAGAGATTAGAGGTAATCAGGATGGAATTTCGTAGGAAATCATGTCTTCCAAACCTGACTGTATTTTGACGAGATGACTATGAAAATAGATGGAGGCCGAATATTTTAGGTTGATGACATGTACTTCAGCAAGGCCTTCGACGGGTACAATATGGTAGATCACATGGGATAAGAGATAGTGAAACAATTGAATACGACATTGCCCTGACAAGAGGACAGAGAGGTTGGTGGCAGAGGTTTGTTGATCAGACTGGAGGCTTGTGCCTAGCGGTATTTCATAAGGAGCTGTCCTGTGTCCACTGTTGTCCGTTATTTTCACAAATAATTTGGATGAAAATATAGGAAAGCTTTGCGAGTAAGTTTGTGGGTGACACACGGATTGGTGAGATAATGAACAGTGAAGAAGGTTATCTAAGATTGCAATGAGATGTTGATCATTTAGAACAGTGAGCTGAGGCACATCGAGTTTAATTCAAATAAATGTGTGGTGTTCCATTTTATAAGAGAAATCAGTGCAGGATTTACAAACGTAGGTCGAGAGGCCTGAGGTGTGTTAATGAACAGGGGAACCTAGAGGTGCAGCGACGTAGCTCCTTGCAACTGTTATCACAGGTAGACAGGGTGGTGAAGAAGTATTTTGACACACTTGCCATCAACAGCAAGAATGTGGAAAACAGGAGGTGGCATCTCATGGTACGGCTGTAGATGGCAATGCTGAGGCCACATTTGCCTTGCTGTGTTTAATCCACATCACCCTGGTATACGAAGGATACTACTGAACTTGGATGTGTACAAATATATTTCAAATGATGTTATTGGGACTAGAGGTTTTGAGCGATACAGATATGCTTGGTCTTCCTTTCCCAGAAGCGTAGGAGACTGCGGGGTGACATTATGGATGTTTTTTATATTCTTGAGGGACACGATACTGTCAGTAGACCACTTCCTTTCCAAAAGATTGAGATGTCCAAAACCAGTGGGCATAGGTTTAAGGTGAGCGGTGGAGAGATTTAAAATGCATCTATCCGGCAAACCTTTCTCACAGTGCATGTTATATATGTAACAAGTTGTCAGAGGACGTGGTACAGGCGAGTATTAATGACAACATGTAAAATATAATGGACCAACGCAGGGAAATTCGGGCTAATTCAGTTTCGAAGAGCTGGTGAGCAGGGACGAATTGGGCTGACTGGCATATTGTAAGACTATGAGGGTCTACGAATATATAAATCCTCTTTCATGAACAATTCTTCATTGCCCTTAATATATCACTAATTAAGCTCTTCAAAATTTCTTGACTCTCGCATTCCTGATATTGATATGGTTCTGACGAGGTCCTGCCACTTTTTTCCAGGGATTATTCCTCAGTCTGATATTAACTTTAAGCCGATCGATGGCTCACTGATGAGTGTGTGTGAACATGTCTGGGTCAGAACCACGTGCACGTAAAACTTACGACAACCCATTAAAGCCACCGCACCCGGCTGCTTACATTCGAAACAGCAGAAATAACTACTGGCAGAACGGGTGAAACGGCCCCAAGGACTATGAATCAGATCGAATCTCCACAATCCTGGTACATCGAGTCATAAATGGTGAAGTACTAATAAACAACTCCCACAGTAGAAATGACAAAGCCAGTAGGCCCTGACAACTTTCCTGCAAAAGGACTGAAAACTTGTGATGCACAACAAGCTGTGTCACTGGGAAGCTGTTTCATTCGAACTCCAGCTCTGACACAAACCTGGCAACGTGGAACATCATTGAATTATGTCACGTCCTCTACAAGGAGAGTAATTACAATCTAAATAATTGTCGCACATTCAGTCCCGTTATGATAGTCCACTCAGTGGGAGTTCTTTCTGACAGAGCTGTTAAGCAGCCCAGAAATAACATCCTCAGTGTGGTTTCCGATAGATCCCCATGTGGAGATGGTACTTCTGTGGAAATGACACTGAATCCAGACCGGGCCAGGTCTCTGGAAACTGGTGTAAGATAGAAACAATCAATACAATATTGATATGTAAAATCTTGTGTCAGTCATAGTGACGTTGAAGCCACTGTCGATTGTCAACAAAACTTTGCTTCCACAATGCACATTCAGAAGGCAAATCTAGAGTGCTTTCCTGTTCAGCCCAAAAGTGACTCTTCAATGCTACCTGAAACTTCCAATCCACTCAAACAATTACATTAAAATGCTCTTATATTAAATGATAAAGACGGGCAGAACACCCGGCACCAGCCTCGGAATCGGAAAAGAGAATTGGAAACACAATCCTGTCGATCCTGCAAAAAACTCCTTCCCAACATCTGAGAGCTTATGACAACATTTACAGAGTTTCCCACAGACTGCACAGAAATATCGGTAAAGGAGTAGGCTATTCAACTAATTGAGCCTCCCCCATTCTAGTTCATGGTCGAACATTTCCTCAATGCAATTCTCCCAAACAATGTGCATTTTCCTTGACGTGATTGACAATCGGAAAATTAGAAAATATTAACGTCAATCTCCATTCAGTCCATCGATATTCTCCGATTCAATATGATGAAGATTGATACTTTATCTCCGTAAATTACTTCTGCTCTCATATCATCCTTTTAGTGTTTAGAAATATTTGTTTATATCGAGTGCCTTGTTTTCAACAGCTGAATATTGGAGAGAATTCACCAGGTTCAGCAATCTCTCAGTGGAGACATAAATGCTCATGTCAATACAGTGTGGACTATCTGTACCGACTCCTGTGGAAGTTTGTTTCAGATGCCTCAGTCAGGGAAAATATCATCCATTCTTCCAATCTGTCCCACCCTGTCAAGCCTTTACATATTTCACTGAGATCTCTACTTATTTCCCTAAACCTCATGTAATACAGGCTCTGTCGACCCAAAACCTTCTCCCACAACAAGCCTGTCATCGCAGAGATGGGTCTGGCCATCCGTCTCTCCATTTCCTCAGAATCGGATGTGACCTTTGCTCGATAAGGAGACCACAAACTGCACCCAGTACTGCACAATGTTCGAGATGAGGTCGCACCAAGTTACAGATGCATTCAGATATACTTACTCCTGTACTGAAATTCCCTAGAAATGAAGGTCAACACACCATTTATCTTGCGAACTGCTTTCTGTTCCTGCAATATTGCTTTCAGTGACGGGGATACAAGGAGATCCAGAAATTTTCAATGTTGCAGGTACCCACTTGGTGGTTTTATGTACACTGGTCGGCGTGCCAATACTATTCCCCGTATTATCTCGCTGTTTCAGAACTCACTGCCCTGCATGGACCTCAGAGGCTTGCGCAGAAATAAATAAAACAAAGAGCATAAGTCAATTGATAGAGAAATATGTTTCCACCAATTCTTTTTCAAATGGTCGGCGGCAGTTCTTTATTTCGGAGCAGAGCATAAAATATCGGATGGGGAGAGTTGGTGGGGCTGGAGACAAATGCAAAGAGATGGAGGTTCGCAGGTGCTGGAAGAGTTTACAGAGATAGGGAGGTATGGAGGGCGTGGTGGAGCTCACAAAACAAATGGAGGCTTTTATTGGCTGGAGTAGGTGGCAGAGATAGGGAGGCGTCGAGAGGAGGTTATAGACATAGGGAGGTGCATAGGGCTGGAAACCTTTATAGAGATAAACAGTGTTGTACGGAGGGTGGTGGAGTCGGTGGGAGATTACAGCTATAGTGTGGTGTGTCGCTGCTTGATGGCATTACAGTATTATGGAGGAAGCTGGGTCTGGAGTATGATACAGCGATAATGAATATGTCCAGACTGGAGATATGGAGGTGTGTAGAGTTTACTAAGATAGGAAAGTGTCTCAGGGCTTAAGCCGGATACACAAAAACAGAAAGTTGTTAGGCTGGAGGAGTGTACAAAAATGGGGGGTTGTCTGGAAAGAGGGAGTTTAGAGATGACGGGAGGTGCTTTATACCTGGAAGGGGTTACAGAGATAGGGACGGCTGTAGGGGAGGAGTTACAAAGATAGGGAGAGGCGCAGAGGCTGGAGGAGATGGGCGGAGTGGGAGGCGTGTCTGGGGTTTACAGAGATATGGAGTTGAGAGGGGGCATGGAGGTTACAGAGATAAGGAAATTGCAGAGGATGGGAAGGTTACAGAGATAGGGATGTGTATAGTGGCTGGACGAGCTTACTAAAATAGGGAGGCGTGTTGTTCCTGGTAGAGATGACAGAGGTAGTGAGATGTCGATGGGAAACAGCAGGGTCCAAAGATAGGGAGGGTGCAGTGACTGGAGGACTGGATTGGGGGTAAAATAGGGGCCGCAGAAGTGTTGAGTTTTAGAGAGGGTTGCAGATCTGGAGTAACTGACAGGGGTAGGGAGGTATGGAGGGGCTGGAGGTGGTTGCAGGGATAGGAAAGATGGTTAGGCATGGTGAAGGGGACAGAGATAAGAAGATGTGTGGAGGCTGCAGGGTGTTACAGCCGAGTATTGATGGCAACATATAAAAGATGATGGGATGGGAATGCGCCAACCATGGGAATGCGATGGTGATAACGAGATAAGGAAGAAAGTAGGGGCTGGGAAAGGTGTACAGTGGCTGGTGGAGTTTACAGATATATAGAGGCTGGAGGAGGTTACCGCCCAAAGAAAGTGAGCAGGACTGGGTGAATTTACAGAGTTGTAGGGAGATTGGACGAGTTTGAGGGAGATAACAGAGATTGGTATTTGTGTCGGGCCCGGAGATGGTTTCGGAGAACGGGAGGATTACAGGGTATGGAGTATGGTATGGATATACTTATGTATAGGTTACAGAGACAGGAAGGTGTGTATGGGCAAAAGGAGCTTACTGAAATATAGAAAATTGTTGGTGTTGGAGGAGCGTGCTAGGATAAGGAGGTTTTGTAGGTAGTGGAGGAGATTACAGAGATTGGGTGGGGTGTAAAGGCTGCTGGAGATTATAGAGTTAAGGAAGGTGTTTTGGTTGTAGGAGGTCAGAAAGTAAGGGAGGGGTAGAGGGCCTGCAGGTGGTTAAACATATTAGGAGTTGTGAAGCGGCTGAAGGATGTCACAGAGATAGGAAGGTTTACAAGATTCTAATTGCAGAATGTTACAAGGATAGGGAGGGTTGCGGGGAATATCGAGGTTTGCAGAGACAGGAGTGTTGGACGGATTGCAGAAGGTTGCAGAGAGTGGGATGGTGGCAGAGACTGGACGAGTTTAGAGAGATAAGGACTGGTATTCGGGCTGGAGTTTATGGAGATAGTGAGAGGTGTAGATGCTGGAGGAAGCTACAGAGGTAGGGAAGGGTATAGGGGTAGATGAGGTTAGAGAGAAGAGCATGGATACGGGGAACGAAGGAAGTTAAAGGGATCAGGAGGAGTGTTGTGCCTGGAGAAGGTCACAGAGGGGTGTAGGAGCTGGGGCTTGGAGAATTGGGGTGGGGTGCAGAGGCTGGAGTATGCTAGAAAGTTCAGAAGGAGTGTGGGTTCTGAAAGAGGTAAGAGTGATAGGGAGCAGTTTCGGGCTGGAGTTTAGAGGGTCAGGGAGTGTTGTAAGGGCTGGAGGAGATCAGAGGGATTGGATGAGGTATAGAGACTGGTGAAGGTTGCAGACACAAGGAAGGATGAAGGGGCTGGAGGAAGTCAGAGAAATAGAAACGGGTGCATGGGTCTTGAGGTTTTCAAGATAGGCACGGTATGGGTCTGGAGGAGCTGACAAACACAGAGAGGTGTATTGAGTTTGGGGGAGATAATATCTGTAGTGAGTTGTGCAGGGGCTGGAGTAGGTTATAGTGATGAGGAGGTGATTAGTGGCTGGATGAAGTTACAGAAATAAGAACGGGGATAGAGGCTTAGGGATGTTCCAATGATAGGGATGGTTGTGGCGGTTGGAGGAGATACAAGCTGGAGTAAAGGCTAGAGATGTTTATTGCGGGAGGAATGGGGGGTGAAAGGCCTGATGAATGAATTTAGGAGCAGTACAGATGCTAGAGAATTTTAAAGAGACAAGTAGGGATGAAACCTACTGGAGGCAGTAGTTGCTTTTAGGTGGAGGGTGCATCAGAGATAGTAAAGCCTGCGTGTGCTAGAGCAATCGACTGAGATTGTTTCTTTCATTCAAAGGATTAGAATGAAGTGTAGCTGCTGGAGGTTACATAGATAGGAAAGGTTGCTGGGGTTCGCGGGTGTAAATGAGATAAGGAGTGGCCCGGGGGTAGACGAGGAGAGAGAGATAAGGTGGGATTTAGGGGCTGGAAGAGGTTACAGACAAAGGAAAGAATGAGGGAGCTGGAGGAAGTCAGAGAGATAAGGAGGAGTGCAGGCGCTGGAGGAGGTCCGAGAGATAGAGGGGGTGCAGTGGTTGCAAGATGTTACAAAGTTAGAGAGGGTTGTAAGATTTCGAGAGGTTAGAGATGGGAAGGGGTTAATGGGCTCGTGGAGGTTGAAGATATAGGAAGGGTTTAAGTGGCTAGAGATCAGAGATATAGGGAAGGGTGCAGGGGTTGGAGGAAGGTACAAAGACAATAAGGTATGTAGTGGCTAGAGGAGGGTACAGAGACGGGACAGGTGAAGAGGCTGGTGGAGTTTACGTCGGCACAGTTGTAGAGGCTGGAGTGGGTTATAGAAATACGGAGCTGAAAATGTGTTGCTGGAAAAGCGCAGCAGGTCAGGCAGCATCCAATGAGCAGGAGAATTGACGTTTCCGGCATGAGCCCTTCTTCAGGATTGGCTCATGCCCGAAACGTCGATTCTCCTGGTCCATGGATGCTGCCTGACTTGCTGCGCATTTCCAGGAACACATTTTCAGCTCTGATCTCCAGCATCTGCAGTCCTCACTTTCGACGAGAGAAATACGGAGTCGTGTTGGTACTGGAGGAGTTCATAGGGACATGGGTGGATTGTTGCGTCTGGAGGAGGTTAGACAGATCGAAATGGTGATGTGGCCGCACGTTGCATAGATAGGCAAGTGTGTCGGAGCTGGAGGTTTAGAGAATTAGAATTAGTTCAGAGAGATACACAGGGGCGTCGGGGTTGGCGGAGATAAAGAGACAAGGGGGATAAAGGGGCTCAAGGAAATCATATACAGCGAATGAGCTGTAGGGGCTAGAGGAGCTTTCAAAGTTAGGAAAGTTGTAGGGTCTGGAGGTGGTGAGAGGGATAAGGAGGGCTGGAGAGCTGGAGTTTAGATAGAGAGGGAAGTACGGTCTGGAGTTACAGAGATATGGATGCGTGTAAGGTCTGGAAGAGTTTTCAGAGATAGATGGTTTAGGGCCTGAAGAAGTTTTGAGGGACATGCAGGGATGTAGGAGTAAGAGAAAATGACAGAGATAAGAAGGGGTTTAAGGGCTGGAGCAACTGGCAGTTGTCAGGAGGGGAGGGCCGGGAGCACGTAAGAGAGAAAAGCACAGCTGTACAACTTGGACGTGGTGAAAAAGATAGGGACGTTTGTTCAAGCGTTGGGTGGGCTAAACATTTAGAGACAAGTCAGAGAGTAGCACAAGGGAGATGTTCAGAGGGGTGCAAATGCAGGGCGAATTGACAGTGATAGATGGGATTGTAGTAGCTGATGAAAATTATGACCATATTGTCGAATACTGAGACAGAGATGGAAGTAGGTGCTGATGGTAGGGAATGATTCAGACGACAGTTGGACATGTTGAAAACAGAATTCCACAATGACTTAATGGCGAACAAATTGTGGAAAGGAGTAATCTGCAGTGGTGTCAAGCAGCACTTCCTCAGCAAAAATATCCACGCTGAAGTGCAGTTTGCACTCTGCTGGAACCATTCATCCCGTGACATCATTGAAGCCTTCGTTTCAAGACAGCTCAACAAAAATAGAAAAAAAACTCCTTCTTGGGATGAGGTGAGAATGACTGCACTCAATATCATCTGCCTTTGACCAAGTGTGGCATCAAGGATTAATGGCAAAACATGGAGGAATGGGAATCAGGAAAACCTCTGCACTGTTTGAAGTCATATCTGGTACAAACGAAGAAGATTAGGGTTGGTGAGAGCAGATTATCAGCTCCACGACAGATCCTCAGCAGTTCCCCAGGGGAACTTTTTCTGGGTAAGCCTGTAGATCAGAATGTCCAAGTAAGCTGCCACCAGTTGTCTCTGCCTAATGAGAGAACAACGGGCTGATAGCGTTGCTTTCTCGTTACACAAAGAGGACTGGTGGTAGTTTACCTGGACAGTCATCATACCTCAAGTAATGGAGAGGCTGAGTAGAAAAGTCCATTGCAGTCACCTCAGACAGTGCAGGTTTTTAATCCACATTAATCTGCATTCCAAACTGGCTGCCCCACTGACTGAGCTAAGCAAGTCCTCATTCAGTCCCTGATGGTAAATATTTTAATATTAATCGGTTCAGATATGTTATTACACAACTCTGGAGCAGGTGGAATTTGAAGCAGGTTTACTAGCTTCGAGGAAGGGAACTATTGTTGAATTGTAAGAATGAACTCTGTCATGGGCCCAACAATCATCAGTTGCTTTATTAAAGACTGTCTCTCCACCTTAAAGTCACAAGTGGGCGTGTTCGCCAGTGATTCGACAATGTTCATGTTTTGACAATGTTCGCATTGCTCAGATATGCAAAATCTGCAGACGTGTCCTTAAAAGGGTCAAGTGAAACGTCCATTACGCAAGTGCCAGAAAATGATAATCTCTAACAATACAAAATTGAATCACATCCTTTTTCATTAAATGTCATCACCATCAGCGAACTCCCAAATACAAATATCATGAGGATTGCCATTACACAGAAGTGGACTGAACAAATATGTTCATTACACCCGTTCCTATGCAGTGCTTATGTCTGAAACGTCGACTTTCCTACGTCTCAAATGCTGCCCGCCCTGCTGTGCTTTTCCAGCGCCACACTTTTCAATCAATACTACTTCATTGGCTACCATAATATGTCAAGGGCTGGGGACCCTGCACAAATAACTCACTTCCTGATTTCGGAAAGTCTGCCCACCATCCAGAAGACACAAGTTGAATGCGTGTGCGATGAAATACTCACCATTTGCCTGGCTGAGTGCAGCTTCACTCCTCATCCACTGACACTCAGTAGCAGCAATGTCTGCCATTTATACAGTACTCTGCTGAAATTTATCAAGGCTCCTAAGAACTTCCCTCTGCAGCTATGCTCATCTAGATGGATAAGGACATTGATACATGTTTAAGTTCGTTCCAAGCCACACAATGTCCTCTTTTGTAAATATTTTGCTGGTCCTTCAGTGTCACTCTTCCAATTCAAACGCATTGTAAGTCTACACACAGCACATGGAGTGCAGCAGTTAAATGTGGAAACTCCACCTCCTCCTTCTCAAGACCGACAAGGGATGGACAATAAATGCTGGCCCAATCACGTTCCATTAATACATTACAGTGAACAATTTTGTTCGCACATGTCCAATACTGGACACTGGGAAGCGGGCTTTGTGTTTGTGAGCGCAGGCTCGCTGGGTCCCGTCAGTATCTTGTTTGTCGTGGACAGTTGATGGGATATGCTGTTTGAAACAATCGGTCAGTATGTCAGAAGCATAGCTTACACACCTAGTATCGCATAGACACTGACATTCACATACCACATTACCAAGGTGCAGGATCGACAGAAGCAATTGAAAATGTACTCATGACTGACTGGCGAATGCCTAGACACTCTGTAATACTGGTGCCATGAGAATAATTGTGTGAATATTACTCGCAATATTAGTAGGAGGGAGAAATAACTGTATATTTTCCGAGTTCTTGCACTTGGAAATAATTTGGTTTTTCGTTCGATAATGAGACTCGTCATTTCAAAGTCCCTTGATTTGAGTTGTGCGCTGTTTTCGTCATATTGCCGTCACAAAAATGAACTCAAAAATGGTGGTTTTGTGCTTAATGGAAAATCAAAAAGTGGGTATGATCAAAAGACGGCTTTGCTGTTCATGGTCAGAACAATGCTGAAAACCTTTACACGGAAATTTATTTTCTGAGTTGCATGTAAGGACGTTGGGCTGGCATGATGGAGCTGCACAATTCTGTTTGGATACCGATGTTGTGGAGCTGACATACACTGGATATTATTTATGAGGGATGCAATGTATGGCGCCGTATGCTGCAGGAGTCCATCACATTTATAACACGATTATTCAGGATCGGGTGGAAGGTGCAGAATTACAGAGTTTAGGTGGCATAACAGAAGAGATAAATTTGCTGTGTATGTTTGTTGTCAAGTTTTTTTTATTTTTGAACGACGTTAGGGCTAGCACCAAACCCTGTTTTTTTTCCATTGGCCAGTCTAACACACACATTTCTCTGTTGCTCAGGTATGTTTCTAACTGGTCTATTGAGATTAATTGTGTGAATACCTGACCAGTTCCAGTTTGGAAACCGTCTGGACAAATTTGGGAGGTAGCCAGTGTGTTGGACGTATGGTGAGGCCCAGTAGCAGTTCAGTTTTTCTTTCAAAGTCATTTTCCACAGCTTTGCTGACGACAGGGTGGTGTGTTCACCGATCTGAATACGAACCAACTGCTTATGACAGGCACTGAAATGTGCAGCAGTGAGCTGTTTGGTTTATTTTAAAATATTAAAAAAGTGTTGCTGGAAAATCGCAGCAGATCAGGCAGCATCAAGGGAGCAGGAGAATCGACGTTTCGGTCATAAGCCCTTCTTCAGGAAATGGTCCTGAAGAAGGGCTTATGACAAGGAATAAAGTGATATTAACTCATAATTGTACAGAATGTAAATGATGTGATTTGACCAGCCATATATTTCTCAGATACTCATCAAGCATAGTCAACCATTGTCTGTAAAGCTGGATCAGTGGACAGGATTATTTGCCTGGCAATGTCGCCACTCTCTCTCGTAGTTTCTGCCCCATTGACATGACACGGCCAGGCAGAGGGATCATTTCAATGGTATATAGTCAATATAGTGGTCAGAATTGATGCTGGATCTTGTGGCTGCTGGACAGCTCTGTTGCAGAATATGGACAGTGCTCCCTGTTCCTACAATTAATAGTTCAGATCTATCTCTGTGGTCCAGTCACATGTGGTCATAAACATAACGGACACTATAAAATGAGAATTGGAGGTGCAGGCAAACCTCCAACAACGAAATCCCCAGTTATGTGGGAGCGTGGCACATCAGGTAAAAATAAAGCTGCTGCATTTGTAACAATCTTCAGCCAGAAGGGCTGAGCAGATGACCCATTTCAGCCTCCTTCAGTAGGCCCTGGCATTACAGACCCCAGCGACAATTCGATTCACTCCACACGATATCAAAAAATGGCAGGATACACTGGAAGCTCTGTCAGTTTCCACGTTGCCACATCTCTAGCCAAGCTGTTCTATTCCTGCAAGAAGACTGGCATCTCCAACAATGTGAAAAATTGCCCAAGTATGCCTTGTAAACAAAAAGCAGGGCACATGCATTGCATCGCAGATAGTCACTGACACATCGGTTTACAGTCTACTTTGTAAACGTGAAGGAAGGTGCCAGCAATAACGTGATCAATCAGCAATAACCTGATCAGTGTCATTAATTCGTGTCACGTCAGGCTTACTCAGATCCTGACCCGATTGCAAGCTTAGCTTAGAGGAATGGAATTCGAAAGTGGCAGCGAGAGTAATTACCCTTAACAAAAAAGCACCATCAACCAATAGTTGACAATATAAGACCAAGTAAAATCACAGTTAATCGGAATCTGGGGGAAGCACTCTCGTGGTTGGAATTACCAAGAACAACAACAACAAAAAGCTGTGGCCATTGGCAGTAATGGGAATTCCGGGACAGTTCTGCAACCATTCCTCAGGGAAGAGAGATTCCGGAGCTGAACCATTTTCAGCTGCTGCAATAACCTTCTCTCCATCAAAAGGTCAGACGTAGGAATGTTCACTGATTATACCATTCCTCAAAGAGACAATGTTCAAATGCAGCAAGACATGGAAAACATCCAGGTTTAGTAAGCACAATTTCGACAACTATGACAATAATGAATCATTACATCTTTCTTTGATTTTCAATAGCATTACTGTAACTGAGTCCCGAACACGATGTTTGTCAGCATTCTTGATCTTATCATTGACGAGAAATTGCCCTGGACTAGCCATTTAAATAACATTATCTTCACGAGCAGGTCAGAAGCCAGGAATTCTGCGTAACTCACCTGTTATCTTCCAAAAGCCTGTGATGGTTTACATCCCAGGAATAACCCAGGACAAAAGCAGACCATTTAATTGTTTTCATTTCCATGACCCATCATCCCCTTGAACATTAATGCTTAGACATAGCAGTGCATAACATCCACAAGATTTAATGCACCAAGGCTCATTATACAGCACCTTCGAAACGAACTGCCACTTAGAACAACAAAGTCAGCAGGTACTTTGGAAAACCAGGTGTCTCTACGTTCTCCAATTCACATTTACAGATGTAATGAGGTTTGCTCATGAGTGCATAATTTTAAACTCGTCAAATCAAAACATCATTCCAAATGCAGAAAGACCCGGACAACAGCCTGGTTTGGGCTGACAAGTGACAAGCAACATCTGTGCCACACAAATGTCAGAGAATGTCATCGCTATTTAACATTCAAAGATAGTACCATAGCTGAATTCATTGGCACTAACATTATCAGGTCTATCAAAGATCATATCGTTGATACGGTGAGAACATCAGATTGGAAGTTGGGAATCCCGTAGCTAATACCTCTCTCCTGGTTTGCTAAAGCCTGTCCACTATCTCCGAGGTTCAAGTCAGGAATATGTTGGAATAATGTGTACTTGTCTGAATGAACGTAACTCCAAAAATGTTCAAACAGTTTGACATGATTAAAGAAAAGGCAGCGCACTTGAATGGCTCCCATCCCCAATAACTCCATCCTTCCAACGCCGACACTCACAGAGAGTGATGAGAACAATGGTACTCCTCAGAGGCACCATTCACACTCATTACACCTGCCATGTGGAAGAAAAAAAAGGACAGTATTTGGGGAATATTAATCATCATACATTTGATCCAAACATATGTATTATAAGGGACAAAGCTAGACTACGAGCTGGGTCTTAGCCTGGCCCAATCTCATCTTATTAAACTGAGAAGAGTTTTCATTCAAGTGACCAGGAAACAATAACGAGAAGATACATCAGAATCAGATAAGTATCATGTATTGGGGACATGAGATTGCTTTGGCAAATAGAATTAAGAAGAATGCAAAGACTTTTTTTACAAATTTATTAAGAACAGTAGGGTAACTAGGGAGAGAATAGAGCCCCTCAAAGATCAGCAGGCGGCCTTTGTGTGGAACCACAGAAAATGGGGGCGATACTAAATGAATATTTTGCATCAGTATTTACTGTGGAAAAGGATGTGGAAGATATAGAATGTAGGGAAATAGACGGTGAAATCTTGCAAAATGTCCAGATCACAGAGGAGGAAGTGATGGATGTCTTCAACGGTTAAACGTGGATATATCTCCAGGACCTGAGCAGGTGTACCCGGGAACTCTGTGGGAAGCTAGAGAAGTGATTGCTGGGCCTCTTTCTGAGATATTTGTATCATCGATAGTCACAAGTGAGGTGCTGGAAGACTGGAGATTGGCTAACGTGGTGCCACTGTTTAAGTGGGGAGGTAAAGACAAGCCAGGGAAATGTAGAACGGTGAGCCTGACCTCAGTGGTGGGCAAGTCGTTGGAGTGAATCCTGAGGGACAGGATGTACATGTATTTGGAAAGGCAAGGACTGATTCGGGATAGTCAACATGGCTTTGTGCGTGTTAAATCATGTCTCTCAAACTTGACTGAGTTTTTTCAAGAAGTAACAAAGAAGATGGATGAGGGCAGTGCAGGAGATGTGATCTATATGGACTTCAGTAAGGCGTTCGCCAAGGTTCCCCATGGGAGTCTGATTAGCAAGGTTAGACCTCATGGGATACAGGGAGAAGTAGCCATTTGGATACAGAGCTGGCTTAAAGGTAGAAGACAGAGGGGGGTGTTGGAGAATTGTTTTTCAGACTGGAGGCCTGAGACCAGTGGACTGCCACAAGGATCAGTGCTGAGCCCTCTACATTTTGTCATTTACAGAAATGATTTGGATGCGAGCAGAAGAGGTACAGTTAGTAAGTGTGCAGATGACACCAAAATTTTAGGTGTAGTGGACAGGGAAGAGGGTTACCTCAGATTACAACAGGATCTGGACCAGATGGGCCAATGGGCTGAGAAGTCGCAGATGGAGTTTAATTCAGATAAATGCGAGGTCCTGCATTTTAGGAAAGTAAATCTTAGCAGGGCTTATACACTTAATGCTACGGTGCTAGGGAGTATTGCTGAACAAAGAGACCTTGGAGTACAGGTTCATAGCTCCTTGAAAGTGAAGGCGCAGTCCGATGGCATAGGGAAGAAGGCATTGGTATGCTTTCCTTTGTTGGTGAGAGTATTAAGTACAGCAGCTTATAAACACGACAGTGAGGCCCCTTGGTCTCAGACGATCGTAGTTTACACAGACCTGGCATATTTTATGGAATGAAGCAATTTACGGAGATTAAAATAGTTGCATATAATTGACAAACTGTCAGAGATATGGAGGCCATAGTGAACGAACACGTTTGCTGATATCGGATGATTAGGTTTTGGAAACTGCATAGAGTGGAAGATGCGAGACTGACAGAGCTACAGGCAGAGCAACAGCAATTCGGGCTGTAGACACTTACATAGATAAGGAGCATTGTACAAACTGGAGGAGATTCCTGTGGTTGGGCGGGATTTAGTGGCGGGTGACATGTACAAAAATCGTGCATAAAAGCTGGAGAACGTTATGGAGGTAGGATGAGGATACTGGAGGAGCTCATGTGACAGGATTAGTGACAGCACTGGGGGGGATGATATATAGATAGTGAGATTGTAGAAACTGGATTGGGAACATCACAAGCATTGGAGTGGGTTCTACAGATCTCGATTATCTCAGGGATCTGAACCGATTACACAGATAGGAAAGATTACCGCATCTTCACATTTTGAGACAAATTTCAGAACTGGAAGAGGCAACACAAATAAGGAGGGATATTGGAGCTGATGGAGTTTACAGAGATAGGGAGATTTGGAGGATTTTGGGTTCGTTTTGGACAGTGGGATACGTTCAGAGGCAGAGGGAGAGTTGCAGATTTTCATAAAGAGAGAACGTTTGAGGTGCTTGGTGAGCTGTCGGCATGTATAATCAAACAGAGATGTGGAGTGTTGGAGGTGGAAAAGGGACTCGAGGAGGTTATACAGATAGATAGTTCGGTAGGAATGGGAGATGGTTAAAGAGGTCGTGTAGTTATGTAGGACAGGAAGCAGGAGCGCTATAGCGATTGTCAGAGCGATCACATGTTCTACAGGGACTTCTGGAAGGGGCACATATGGGGATATTATTATGGGTTGGGTGTTACAGAGACACAATGGGCTCTACATATTGGGAATATTGCAGAATTTGGGATTATAGTCCAGACTGAAGGACAAGGTTATTGACATTGTGCATGTTATCGAGAATGGAACATTTTATAGAGATGGGGGTACAACTAGCATTGGAGTAGGTTTCAAATATGCGATGAGTTTGTGGGTAGGAGAAAGTTGCAGTGATAGGAACTGTTCTGGGATTTAGAAGCATTCAAGACACTGTCGCAGATGAGACGGAATGAAAGATATGTTTCCTTGTTGTATGATACAATGTCATGAATAGAGAGAGTTTTGGAGGGAATAGAGAACAGAAAGACCAATGTTTCCAATACCACCTTCTGAAGGGGAACATGCTTTCACCTATGTTGTTATGATCCTCAATAAGACAGCAGCGCATGCCTGGATTGATGACTGTGAGCTTCGTATGCTGTTTTAGGAAGGCTCATTATTACAAAACTGACAGCAGTCCTCTTGCAAAAGGGTGGTGTTTCAGCCTGGGACGTTTATAATGTGTGTTCACCCTTCAGCACTGTATCTGTGCCATGTCTTGTGGGCCGATGCTTCAAGTCCTTTCAAAGCTTTCAGTTTTGTTCATTGTGATTGATCTGACCTCGCTGCCGGATTTATGGAAATTTCGACATTTCCCTGCCTTTGGTCTCTGAGGCTGATAAAATATCTTCAATGAGGTGATGAACGGCACAGTACTTATGTATTATGCTGAGTCCGGAAATTCATGAGTACCTTGCTGGAGACAGAGAATTAAACATGCACAAACTAGGCTGATGCAGTAAGAGTTATACAAGTACAATGACACCGAGTCCCACCGAAATTTGGAAAATGTGTCTTTAACCCTGGCCTGTGCTGCCTCATCTCTCCAAATTGCAAAATTCTATCAGCTCTGGATCTGGAGTAGCTACAAAGGTGCAGTCATCGGCAGCAGTTAGAATTGCACAGTGAGAGATACCACGAGGAGATCAAGTGGGTAATATCACCAGAGTGCAGGAAGGTATGAAGATCAAACAATGGTCAGGAGGAAAGGGTTTGAAAGATGGTGCGTTTCTATCAGTACTCTGGGTTGAGAGAGCTACACGTGGGAGAGGCGATGGCCGATTGTTATTCTCACTAGGTTGTTTATCCCGACACTTGTGCTACCTTCAGTGATACCCATCTGCCTAAGTAATATCCTTTAAGGAAGTAAAACTATTACAGGCAACTCACATGTCCATAAGTCTCCAGATCGACAGCAATGTAGTTCACCCTCAACTGTCGACTAAAATGGCCGGGCAAGCCATTCAGTTCAAGGGCAGCTCAGATGGGCAATAGATGCTGGCCAACTAGAAACACCCACATCTCACGAGTGAATTAAAACTGACTAGAACCATGCTGGAACCAGTGTCCTGGCCAATCATGTCAATAATTATGGAGAGGTCTTTGAACGCAAACGAAGATTTCGGGACGGGTTCAGGAAAATTGAACTTTACAAATCCAAACAGAAAACATGAAGTCTCGCAAAAGCATTGGGATGTGGCTGAAGAGAAGCAGACAAGAACGGGAAAGGACAGAGTTTCACGAAAACTGTATATCAGCGAATCAGTTTGTGACAGTAAATTGCAAAAAGTGCAAATTATAACATTAGTTTTTGACATTAACTAAGTGTCTGCAACAGGACAGAGTGACATTTGTCTCTGAAAGTTAGAAACGACACAGACATGGGTCCAGGGTGAATAAAATTTGAAACATAAATATTTATTGTACACAGACCTGCGGGGAATCGGGTAGAATGCGAAAGCAGGATGGGTAATCCTGACAGTAATGGATAACACAGCCATTGCAGAGCAAACATTGGCCTCAGACCATTGACTAGAAATAGTCTGAATGCAAATTCAGGGTAAAATATATCAAAAATACAAATGGGAGAACGGTGTCTTTCGGCCACCTTACAACAGTACATTGGAATTTTTAACAAAGGCATTGTGGTCATTGTACAACACTTCAATCTTCAAGTGATCGAGGACAATCACACTGGCAAGAGCGGTATTCGAAGAGGAGTTCAAAGAATGTGTTTCAGTGCTTCTTTGAATAACACATTGCACAACTGGCTGTGGTTGCAACCATCTCAGATCGGCCCTTGTGTGTTGAAGCTGAGTGAATGAGTGATGTCACACTGACAGATCGTCCACATCCGCAAGACAGTGAAAAAGTGAAATTCAAACGGATTTTGAAGTTTCAAACTGATTACAGAAAGGACAAATTGTATTGGGAAGCAGAAAGAAAACCAATTATAAGAGGTGGGATGGAGAACTGATCAATGTAAGCAGAAATAAACGGAATGAAATATGTGTCTGCTAGTTAACAGTGGAAGACATTTGAAGGAACAGAGTTAATCATTCATCAAAAGGATTCTACTGCAACAGGAAACTTCACCAAGAAATTTACACCTGGCCCTCACCTCGGACGTACAGGTTCAGATTCTCTTCAGAGAGGCTCAGAAGACCTCTGGGCAAAAAGTAACAATTGCTTATTTAAAAATGTGGATTGTCTCCAGATGGGCGGCACGGTGGCACAGTGGTTCGCACTGCTGCATCACAGCGCCAGAGACCCACGTTGAATTCCCGACTCAGACGACTGACTGTGTGGAGTTTGCACATTCTCCCCGTGTCTGCGTGGGTTTCCTCCAGGTGCTCCGGTTTCCTCCCACACTCCAAAGCTGTGCAGGTCAGGTGAATTGGCCATGCTAAATTGCCCGTAGTGTTAGTTAAAGGGGTAAATGTAGGGTAATGGGTGGGTTGCGCTTCGGTGGATCGGTGTTGACTTGTTGGGCCGAAGGGCCTGTTTCCACACTGTAAGTAATCTAATCCAAACAGACAGTCTGTTTTATTACCAGAAAATAACGTTACCAAAATATGGAAATAGGTATTAAAGTGTTTGCAAGGGATATCCTATCAAGAGGAGTGTAATGGCAAGAGTAAACATTGTCTAGATATAATGTCATAACAAGATCAGAGAGAGTTGAAGAGGCTGCAAGTGGTGCATATATTACAAAGAATGGCAATGGCCTGAACGATGTCATGAAGCTAGTACACTGGAGGTGTTTGCAGAGGTAGCAAATTGAATATGTTTTTTATTCATTCAGTCGTAATGTGTGTGTGTGTGTCACTGACTGGATCGGCATATATGAAACGCCAGAAATTCCCTGAAGGTCGCTCATTCATATTTGTGTGGGTCTGGAATCACTTGTTGATGAAGCCAGGGAAAAATATCAGATGACATTCAGAAAGGACCGACGTCAACCAGAATGGCAGCAGAATGGCAGAGATATTACAGTCACGGGTACAAAAGAGGGAATAAAATTATTCTTCATAAACAATTGGAATGTGCCTCAATACCACATCGAAGGTAACAACCACGAGATCCACTGATGCCAGAGCTGACAGGGAACGACTGACATATGGAGACAATCCACATTTTTAACTAAGCAAGACGAAAATCATTACAATGATAACTGTGAAGAAGGAAGACCAAAAAAAGCATTAGTTTGAGGGACAAATTACAAATTTGATTGATGACCGACTAAGATTTCTGAATGCATCAAATTACTGGACCTGAAATAACACATAACATGATCACTTTTTTAAAAAAAGCACAAGATATCAGAAAAAATCACCCTCCCAAACACACAAACACGCACACACAAGACCAGATAAACTCTGCAAAATTCAAATGCACTTAATCAGTTGAGAGCAGGCACAGGTCCAAAAAGCGAGGCTCAAAACGCTGTTGATCTGAAAGATTCTCTCCGTCATTTGAAGCCAGCAGGAGGGTGTAAAGTTCAGTCATTTGGACGAAGCTGTGATAGTTCACTCGAGGCTGAATTAATGTAATAAATAGAGATTCCATTTTCACCCCATTACCTGTCTGAGTGAACTTTAATACAATGCCTCCTTCTCATTGGAATAAAATGTATTATCTTTCGATGTGACTTCTTATCAATCAAAAGACTCTGTGATGATATTCTGGAGAATGTGTCAAGAAATGAGTATCAAGTTAAGCCCAATCTCACTCAATTCACCACAAACCCCATCAACACACGACGCTCTCCACCAGCGTTCCACGCCCCTCATCTCAAATGTTCTGTACATGAGGAGGAACAAGGTCGTTTTTAACAAAAAGTAGCAGAGGGATAAGATGAAACTCCTTCAAACCTGCACTACCTTTCAATGGTGACCTGATTGCACCCCGACCTCCCTATTCCCACCCACTCAACTATATCCCTTGAACCAGTTGTTGTTCATGTGTATGCGTGAGTTTGCCGTCAGCGCTCGCTGGGCAACAGGTTTAAAAAGACTTAAAGTTCAAGAAAATTAAAGTTGATCTATTCATCGCAATAATAAACTGTGAACATTTTCCTTAAGAAAAAAAAGTGTGTCGTATGTGTGGTCACATTGTTGGTCTTTATCTGAGGAATCAACTTTGAGGGAAAGAAGTGATGCTGCAGCTGAACATAGTTCTACTTAATGCATCAAGGGTTTCCTTTGGAATCTCCTGACTCATCAACTAAGATATGAGATAATCGTACTGGATGCAGTCCTGAAATATTTCACTCCATTAGTCCTTGAAAGAAGGTAGCATCCTATGTGAAAATGTCTGTCAGTTTGGGCTATAACGCTTGGAATTCGGGTGTTACTGAGATATTACAGACCTTGAGAGAACTTGATAGGGTGGGTGCTGAGAAGATGTTTCTTTACATGTTGATGAGTGAAGAAGGTATAAGGAAATGTCTTCCACAGAGATCAGCGAAGACTGAGTAATGTTCGATATTTGGTTGAGACCGTCAACCGTTTTGTTGGAAAGGTTGGAGGAGATGCAAGGTCAACAGATATTTACCTCGTGTCATTAAAAAAAAATGAAGTGATATGGAGACAGACTCCATTCATGAAAAACTACGTGTACTCCCAGTCAATTTTAAAATCAGTATTTTTTTTTATTCTTATCAGTATTTATCTTTATGAAACGACTGTGTCATTTGTCGGCCTTCTCTACTTCACGGAGCAGTGAAGGTTACTGTAGATATTAAGGGTGTGTTTGATAGATCTTCGATGGACCTATTACTGGGCACAGACAGGGGATGGTTGTTCGGCCACAATTTGGTCAATCAAGATATTTCCAATTATGGCAAGGCTCGAGGGGCCGAATCACCAACGACCGCTACCAACACTTTGATATTTTCTCAGTCAACCTCTTGAGGCTGTTGCAGAGGCAAATGAAAATATCATTCGAGCAGTTGGACTTTTAGAATGAGAGAGCAGGAGATGATTCAGACCCTCCAAACAGTTACACAAAAACGGAGGATGTCATTCAAATCTTCTCAGCTTCTGCATAGATAGACACAGCCTTTTTTAGCAACCAGCAAAATAAAAAACATAGATACACTTTTAGATTGTGATGGTAAGATACAACTATTGGATGGCTTGCAAAAATGGATCATCAATTACTTATCGTCTGTCTCAATCATTTGGATGAGAGAAATGAATAGGTTAGAGTTCAACTCGCTAACACAAGTAAATGATAAAATATTGAGCAAAAATACTACAATGTGAGTTATGCAAAGACGCCCATTTTACAGAAGATATACAACAAGAGTACACTACGCAATTTGTAGAATATAATTTGTAGCATCCAGTGACACAAAGCGAGTTGTGTCCGATAAATGGATCGTAAAATTGGAATGCAGACGCAGAAAATGACCAGAAACGCAAACAGAATGATACTATTTCATTGAAAAGATATTGAATTCAAACATAGGGATTTTTTTCCCCCTGATTTCATAAAGGAAAGTGCTGAGACGGTTTACAGGTAAGATCTCCTCATTTACAAAAAGTGTAATTACTTTTGAAGCTTCTCAAAGATGTGTCTTTCTACTCGTTCCTGGAATGATGAGCTTCTGCATTGAAAGATTAGCAAGTTATACCTCAGATTAAAAGATAATATTCTTGAAACATTAAACAAAATGTGGAGGATTTTTTCAGCTTGATTGAGAATAACATGTTTTCATTTTACCACAGACAGCACGAGGACGTTAACATAAAAATGATGCATAAATGATGCTTAACTTCAATCTGAAAAAGGGGAATTTTCTTGATTCAAAAGAAAGAGCACTGTGAATAACAGCAATTAAGTTGCATTAGCATGAAGGAAGGAGCTGAGATAGCGTGACACAGACTGAAGAACATTCACTTGATCGAATTTGGGACCAAATAACACAATTGTATGTTTCAACTGAGAGAGAGAGAAAAAATGCAACCGCGCAGAGAAACAACAGGCGACTGCTCCCTCTTCCTTTCTTTGTTACTCTTCACAGCAAACTCGTGGAGTTGAAAACCTGCCACATTTTTGGAACTCTCTAATGTGTCCTATATATCTTTAATTGAAAGCTCCTTGCTGTGTGTAGCAAAGGGGAAATGATCCGAATGCACCTGTACGACAATGTACCTCCAGCTGTTAAGATCTTGCCTAAAATTGAGTACTTTGTAACGACATTCCTGACAACCTATCACTTTTCGTTTTGTCAGTACTTTGTTTCTTACTTCTACCAAGTTCTTCAAGTAATCACTTCGTGCAATTCATTTCTGTTCTCACACTGACAGGTCTGTGTTTTCTTCTGTACCTCTGTGTGTGTGTCTGTTTCAGGCTGCCTGTTTACATCGTGTATCTGTGTTTGTCTGTTTCTATGTCAAATGCGTCAATATATTTGTGCGTGTCTGTATTCACATGGATGTATATCTGTGTCAATGCGTCTATGTGCGTGTGTGTCTGTCTCAATATGTGTTTGAATATATGTATGAAGTGAATGTGTCTATATCAGAGTGACTGAATGTGTCGTGTCAATGTGTGCATATGTATCAGTAGTTTATAAAGTTGCATATACATCAGTACACTTGCATATTCAAAAATGTTCATCAGATGTCTTTGCACCTGCGTTGAGGAAGCTGACTTTAAAAAAACAGTTACTTTCTACAGAATACACAAACCTGGCTGACTTGTTCATCACATTGAACGTGACGCCGTCATATAATTGGCAGTAACACGATTCTGTTCTCAGGACTGCTCTCTGGAAATGAAACGCTCACTCGCTTTTCTCTGCACAGACGCTGCTTGGCTTGTGATTTTCAAACAGTTTTCAAACAATTTCAGTGCATGTGTGTGGCCAGGTTACAGAGTATTATAAACGAAAGATCTTTTGTTGTTAACAGTGGATGTGTATCGACAAGGAAAGAGTAATTATACCTTAAATTCAGTCAGACAGTTTTGAATAATATTTCGTAATGGACACTGGAATTTAGAATTCCATGGGACACACATTCACATATTCTGCGTCTTTAAATTATTTTGAGGCTCAGTTAAATGTTTGACCAGTGCACAAATCGTGGATAACAAGGATAGACAGAACAGTATGGCTGAGATCACAAACGGATCACCCATTGTCGAAAGGATTGAACGGAATTAGACAAATTGTAAACTACACTACATCCTGCTCCTCATTATATATGCCCCTGTGTTATTCAGCCCTTCGAATCTGCTTCACTGATGCAATGGGAGACCATATCATATATGGAACCTGTGCATCGAAAGAGGAGATAGACTTTTCGAACCTCTAAAGACTGTAATGTGCCGTGACCTATAGACTGAGAAACTGTGCTTGGGAAACATGGGTTGCCTAACGAACAGCTCAAACAACCTGCTTAAGAGCTTCCTCCGTCTGCAACTTCTACTTCATTTGTTGGTCATACAGCAAACCAAGATTTCTTGTGCACGTAGCAGCCGGAAATTCCTAGGCTAAACGTAACATACACTCTTTATCACCCTGAATGCAACATTTTACAACGTAACCGACAGGAAGACAACCACTGAATGTCCGATGTCAGAATAAGAAAATAATGAAAAGGAGCAGGAGGATGCAATTCAGTCTCTGCTGCACGATTCAACATGATCTACTTCAACATTCAAATCCTCATTCATACCTATTTTTCGCAGTCATTGGTTCCCTGATAGTTAAAAAACAATCTACGTCTTTTGCGCCGTTTCAAATGTCTCGCACCCTGAACTCCATGTGTTAGAGAATTCCAGGCGCTCACTACTCTCTTACAGAAGAGATTCCTTTGAATTCCAGTTTCAAGTGAATGCCCCGATTCTATAAATAAATCGCCCAAGTTCGATATTGTGCTTCGCGTTGAAACCCTTCAGTGTTTACCATTTATACTCCCTCCGGAGCTGGTATGTTTCAGTGACATCAACACTTATCCCCTTCAATAACGAAGAATGAATTGTTATCGTGTTTAATTGTCCTTGACAGTCATCCGCTTCATCCTAGGAATCAATTAAATGTCTTGTGCTTTCCCCTCCGTTGAACTCCCGGTGCAGCACTCTGCTTTACAATTAACTCCCCATTTAATAAGTCGGTTTTTAACCGTTCCAAACAAAGTGCATCACCTCGTACTTTCGCAAATAAGCTCTTTTTGGAAATTGTTGGTGTACTCAGCGAACCTACCTATTTCAATTTTCAAATTCCTTTTACCCATATAACAACTTGCATCCCACCTACCTTTTCAGCATCATCAAACTTGGAAACATCTCTTTTTCTGCCAAAGATATACCACATATTATGTGTTTCAAATCTGCTTTAAACCAATTAATCATCTGTCCCTTATCTGTGTCTTAACATACCTTCAATCCAAGAAAACGCATTGCCAACAGATAAGAAAATATGCAATAAATGTTTATCTGTATGCCTTACTAAATGCCTTCATCAGATCCAAATTCGCTGACGAACTGATCTCTTTTAATTCTATCCACTTGTCATATCTTTAAATAAATCAATGCATTTGACAAAGACATTTTTTTTTCACAAAACGACGCTGACGCTGTTTGATTTCTTTACGCATTTTTAAATGTCAAGCTTTTTTATTCCCTAATAATGGGCTTTGGCAGTTTCCAAACGTTCAATGCAAGAGTAACTGGCTTGTATGTTCCTGATTTCTGTCTCCGTCATTCCTGTACTAGCGGTATCACATTTGGGACATTATTAAAAATGAAATAGCATCATCTTGGACTCGAATCAGTTGCAGAGTATTTCCGCGAATGCCAGAAATATCTATGTCATAATTTCCTTACAAGCTCTAGAAACAAGCCATCATCTCTCAGGGAATAGTCTGTTAGTCTGTCTGTGCTTTCATTTTATTTCGAATATACTCTCCCTGTCAACATATGACAAGACCATGATCAAATGCCATAAGATCCCTATGTTCAAATGGAATCAGATGAAGACAATATCCAGGTTTTTGTTAACAAGTGGCAACTGGAATTTGCGCCACAGAAATGCTAACTTTGACCGTCATTAGTAAGACTAATCTATACACCGCCCCTTGGCATGCTATGGCCTTACCATTCCTGAATCTCCACTATAAACATCCGAAGATTTATCATTGAACAGGAACTCAGTGGACACTGCACATAAACATAGCGGCGATCGGAACAGGTCAGACGGTAGAACACTGTGGAGAGTATTGCATTTCCTCACCTCACTTCTGCGCCACGACCCAAAAAACCAAGCTAAAATGCACAAGGCAGGAGCGTAGGATAAACCACACAACTTGGCTGGATGTGTGTCTTTCCAAAAACAATTAAGAAGCGTCAAACCATGCAGGACAAAACTGCTGGCTTGATTGACAATACATCCACAAGGATTCACTCATTCTAACATTGATGCGCAGTAGTAATATTGTGCAACAAATGTAAGAGGCCACTGCAAGAGTCCATCAAATATCGTCAAACAATACCTTCCAAACCCCCTAATGCTTCCATCTAGAATGAAAATGGGATATACATGAGAAAACCAATACCTGCAAAATCCCCACCATGCCAGTTACCATGTTAAATTGGATGCCTGTCTCCCTGACTTCATTGTCGCGAGGTTAAAATCCTAGAATTCGTACCATAATCCCGTTTGTGTCAACTCATAGCAGGTAGAATACAGCTCACCACCAACTTCCCAAGGGCACCTGGGTTGGGCAATAAATGCTGGTAACCCCGTGACACCAATGTTTTGCAAATTAATAAAAATATCTTTCCTCCGTTTAACAGAAACAATACATTTGTGATAATTTTGCAAAAAACATTGTTTTGAATTATCTACTATTTCCACTTTAGCATTTGCAATTTACGAGTCACACTTTCCATGTGTCCTATACAAAGTTTAGCTTCTGTTTTCTTCTTGATATAAGTGGAGAACCTCTTGCTGTTTTAGTTTCTACTTCTTAACAATTTGCTTTCTTCATCAATTTTCCTCAAATGATGGTGTTTCCAGCCATTGCCTGTTGGATCCTGTAACTAATTCCAGTTCTCTGACCTTCCACCAGTTATGAAACGTTGGAAATTTTTTAAATTCGAGACTCATTCACCTCATCCATTAATCATGGTTGATCTGTCGACTCAGTGAGTTCTGTTTATCTTTTATTACCGAAATGTTATATAATGTTTCTTCACATATATGCTGCTTTACACAACTGAATTTCCCCCTTCGTTTGTTTTCCCGGCTTAGTTTAATCAATAAGTAATTCAAACGAACTTTAGTTTCGGCTTAGGTTCTATATCTTGCCAAACATCTAATCTGAGCGGTACGAGTTGGCAGCGATGAAGGTGCTTCCTTATTTAGTGAACGCATAATTAACTGAAAGTGATAAGCAAACGATGAAATAACAGAAGCAGACCAACTTGCAAAGACGAATATCAAAGTGACGCAAATGCCGAGTTCAACAGAGAGCTCCTTTGCTTGCAACGGGAAGTGAATGCAACACAAGGTACGCCATTTAATTGGCTCTGAAATTCGAAATGCTTGCACCACAAACTCGGCAGAGTCCAAATTCATGGTCAGGCAGAGAAATAAAGTAAAAGGACTTTCACTCCACAAAAATGTTTAATTCAGCGTAAGTGTGAAAAAGATGTGTGTATGTGACTCATTGTTGCAGTGACGTTTTAGATGGGCTCTATAAAGGCAGGGAATATTAATACGGAAGTCGTAGCACCATGGAAACCAGTGTATGTCAGTTAGGGCAGAAGTGATAGGTGAACAGAGTCCAGGCAACAGAGTTGTGAATGACTAAAAGTTTTTGGCAGGTGTTGGTTGGAATTTCGTTGAGACAAGTAATGGATAACTGAGTCTGCAATCATCCAACCGACATGCATGCATGTTCCAGTCGCGAGAAGCTGAGGAATCGACAGAGGTTGGGGATGTAATGCGGGTCGAATTACGTGTTAGTGCTAATCAATCACAAGTTGATCAGAAACTCGTATCTGCGAAAAGTAGAAGACCGAGTGCTGCAGAAACGCTGGTCCATGCTCAGTAATCGACTGGGTGACAGATCAAAATCACAGTACGCATCGACAAGATTGTGAAGCTCCGATGTAGCATGCATCCCATGAAGAAGCAGAAAGAAGAATGAATTTACATTTACACATAGTATCATTAGTTAAATCATGTATTTGACGGTTGGGATAAGGACCGAACCATTTTGATAATGATATCATTTCCACCGCAATAATTGTTAATGTAACCAAACAGCAGAAAAAAAAAAGCCCATATCCCTCACTGACTCTATATGGTCAGTGTTTTATACATGAGAGTAAAGGTAGTATGGAATAGAATTGTAGGACATCAGTGAGATCGCGGGTGTAGTTTTGCTCAATAACTCTGTTAATTGAGTACATGCTCATGCACTCAATTCATGTGAGGCCTAAATGAGCTATTTTATGCGGAAAGTGCACCTTGTTTGGATGGGGTGTAGAAGAGAGAGCGGTAAATTGATTGAAGTTTATAAATTTCTCACTGTCTTAACACTGCGTCCACGAAAATGATTTTTCATCGTGTGATGAGTCCAACTAAATTTTATTTCATGTATCGTTCACTTTTTTTATTTCAAAGAGGAAAAATTTCATTTTTCTTCATTTTCTTACAGTTTATGGCAGTTTCGAATCTTTTGTTTCAGTATAGACAAACGCCAGCACCAAAACTACAGAAAGTCATTCAGTCTCTTCAGCCTCCACCCGATTTAATAATAACATAACAAACCTGACTGTGACGTTCAATCCGCATTCCTGTCTGTTATTGATAAGCTTTCACTCCCTAACCTAACGACGACCCATCGGCCAGTGACTTAAAACTTTGAAACGATATGTCCCCCACTATCTTTTAAGGCACAGAGTTCGAAAACATCACTGACTTTAAAAAAAGAAAGCAATCTGTGTTTTCAATGGCGACTCCTAATTTTTAAACAATGACTTCGATCCCTGGATTCATTCGGAAATGGAAGCAGTCTCTCCAGTTTTACCCCATCAAGGTCCAAAAGAATCAGAGAAAGACATTAACACAAGGTAATCCAGAGGAATCCATTCAGACCACCAAGTCGGCTCTCCACCTTTCAATAACATGGTGGCTGATATGCGAATACGATCAGAGAATTTTATAATAAATAAAAAACACATTCGATCCATCCTGTACATACCAGCTCCCACAGGTACCACCTGCCTAATCCCAATCCCGAGCCTTATCTCTTAGCCGCCTGTAGAAGCAAAGATAGGACTCCACCTCAGGGAACTGAACGGCAATTGCCACTTCAGTGTTGGGTATATTAATTACTGTATTCTCAAATACACCTCTTAATCTTGTTCTCATAGTCCTTCCTTCCTTTAGTACTTGAACATCTGTCAACGATCTCCCCTGAATCTAATTACGGACACAGCTTGGAAATCTTTCAGTCACTGCTCTCTGAAAAAAAAGGAGTCTTCGATGTCTATGTCACAAATGGAGACCTTTCAATGTGAAGATATTTTCTCCGGTCACAGATTCAACCGCAAAGGGAAATAATCTTTTGAAAATTATTCTGTTAAGCCCAAAAATTATCTTATATTTATTTTCCTCATCAAGGTCTTTTCTCCACTTTACAAACGTCTGTGAATCCGTGCCCAAACTAATCAAATTCAATTTTTGATGAAGCACATCCATTCCCGGGAGAAATTTTCTGAATCTTCTCTGGCATGCCTCCAGTGCATTTTTAATCACGAGGACATGTTTCGAATAAAAGGATGACCAAAACTGTTCGAATGCTGCAATTGGGGTCAGATAGAGTCTGGTATACTTTTGATATGATACCTGTGCACCACCTGCTTTGAAGGAATGACCAACACTGCTTTTGCATCCCCAAATACCGAAGGAACGTCGAAGCAATATTTTTGTCATTCAAACTCAAGTATCCCAAACTATTTGGTGCAGCTGTTTCTGATGTATTTTCTCGATTGAACAGCATTGAGATATTCTGTTTTTATTCCCACAAAAGTTTTCATTAGCCAACATACTGTCCAATGACATTTCATCCCATCATTGACTTCGTGTAAAATCCTGATTACTTGCTTTCGTGATTCATTTTTCTTCTATTTGCAAATATGGAGTGAGTACAATCGCTTACGTCACCCACGTCGTTCGAAAATAATATCTGCCCCAGAAATTGTCTCTCCGGTACTTCACCAGTGAAAGGGCGCTAATATAGACATGCTACTTTGATCATCAATTTCTGTCCTTTGGTAAGATAATCTTGAAACCGATGTGTTTCAATGAAGTCAACACATAAATTTCCTAAGCTGGTGTGGAAATTCAAACCACGCAATTGGCACCATTCTGTACAGCAAATCGGACATCCTGCCAACTGAGCTCTCTAAATCGCCGGAGCCCTGGATACTAAAGCTATAGGCTCTAAATCTATAATTAATTCTGCTTATAAGAACATTAAAATAATTTCCGTATTACTTGCTATATCTGTACAGAATGGTTGACGATTCTTGTAGTACAATACTCCGATCCGACTGCATTTTACGTCTCTGTGACCTTTCATAAATTCTATATAATTCCTCGTGAATACGTTCACGTTTACAGGCATAATTTTCTATTTGTCATATCGTATTCCACTCATCTGGTCTATGATTATCTTCTTGTAAATTTCAGGGACCGATATAGAAGGATTCTTTATTTGTTTGTGATGAGGATCTTGCTGAGGAGGGAAATAAAGTATTCTTGAAGGTAGAAAACAGGAATATATAAGAGAAACTAGGGAGACATAATTTTTTGAATTAAAAATAACTCACTAAAATTTGTTGACCATTCAACCCCTTCTTTCAGTTTCTCAGTTTAAAGTAACAAAGAGTTTAGTATTAACTTTTACCTTGTTACTTCATTATTCTACCTTTTGTATGATGTTTTAATTCTATTTGAATGACTGCTTTGCATCTAAGCTTTTTGTACCAAGGTACCTTTACCTAACGCGATGCCTTGTCTTGTGAGACTACACCATTTTTCAAAGCACTCCCATACTTCTGTACTGCAGGACACGTGACAATAAATTCTAAAGTTTAATTATAAATGCAAAAGAATGCCAGAACTCATGGGGCAAATTGTCGAGTCGCTATGTGTGTGCTGACACAAATTCCATCTCAAGTGCCTTCTTTTCGTTAATGCTAACTTCACGAGTTCCTCACATGTTCCATTTACAAAAGGGCACTGGAAAAAATATCAACAAGCGTCCTGTGAAAGCAGGGTCTAAACTGACAGACACATCCATTCTGAAGGACAAGGGGAAAGGATCATGATCGCAGCAAACACCTTCTTTCCTGAGGCAACTCGGGACTAAAGATGAATTCTGGCCCAGAAATCATCTCTCACTTCCTATGAACCAAATTATAAGATAAGAAAATAAATGTATTACTTCACAATGTAACTGGAAGATTTTCGACAGACCTTGATGAAGATAAAAACATATTTTCAACACTCCAAGGCATCATGACATCCAGCATTTAGAAACGTTATTGAACATTGTACTGGGGTATTTCCACATCTGCCTTGGAAATTGTCGTGCATGGAATATCAACGAAACAGTGAACTTTGTGGCAATGGACATCAATATCCACACCGTAGTGTGCGACTCCAAGTTTGTTGAACTGCTTGGCACACCTTTTAAAGGACCTCTTTTTTGGAGGACGGTTGTGTCAAAATGGACTCCTGGATTATCTATAATTTGGAAACGTTTACTAGGAAAAGTTAGAATACTTCGGTCTCGACATTTCCTCTCCCTCAGTTTTAACAGAAAGATTATCACTGTTGCATTGTTTGCTCAATTTGTCAGTTTATATCTAGATCACAATTGAATTGATGTAAAATCTCTACAACAATTCAGGAAAGCATGCATAGCGTCTCCCCTAAATTTCCAATGAGAAAAGGGCATCAACTGCTGCTCATGCACTTGATGCCATCTTGGTAATTTTTAGAAACTTCCCTTGCTCTTTAGTCCCGCTCTTCTGTTTATTTTCTGTTCCAAAGAAACATGGCCATTTGCTCCTCTCAGCCTGCAAAATGTACAGTTCTTGTTTCCAATGAAGTGGTTGACAGTGTAGCTCGCACCATTTTCTGCAGCCCAGCAACTCGAATGTCTGACAACGGTTGCCTGTGAAGGCACCAGGTTCAGGGGCGGGATGCACAGAGATAAACAAAAGACAACTTAGACAGATATTTCAATGCATACGGATGTAGACGTGTTTTGTGGTAGGATGTTAATGTCAGAGGAAGGTATGCATGCATCTTTTTAGTTTTCTGTCATAAAATGTTATTCACAACACCAGCAGGCCAACCTTTTTCTTTTAAGAAATTTCAAATTCAACCAAATGAGTGGCTGGTTCGACCAAAATGCAGGACATGTAACAGTAAAGAGTGGTATTTGTTTGTTTCTGTATTCCAATATTGGTCAGACTAAACAAGGCGGGCCTTTTCTGAATGGAATTTAAAGAAAACTGCATTGTGAAGTAAATACTGCAAAGTAATAGACTGTTGAAATGTATATGTACGCACGCATAGATATATACATGTGTGACTGTGTGTATGTCTGTGTGTGTACATTTCTATATAAGCCATATAAAATCTAACTAGCCGCTACATGGCGATTTTGGGTCCATTGCCCTGGCATTAGCCTTGTGATCTGGATTACAAGGAAAGCAAAACTACCGCAAACAGCTGAAAACACTGTCTGACGAGTTGAAGTCTCCAGTCAATTTGCTCGTAAGTGGAAGTTTCATGAGAAGTGTCTAGACTCAACAAAGATAGAAAAGAAGATTTTGTCAGCAGCAAGACTGAGACCAAGGTTGAAACTTGTTATAATAAAGAGCATTTACTGAAACGAATTGTGCAGGCTACTCCATGGCGACAGAAATTAAATAGGTTGACAGCAATAACGCTTATCACGTTTGAACAGTCTAGTTCCTCTTGAAACAATGGAGTTGTTTCACATGTAATCGGATTTGCAGACCGAAATGATGACAATTGTTCGCATGTTTTCAGAGTTTTAATAACTAGGCAATTCATGTAGTTAAAACATTAATTGAATTAATAGTCAGAAGGAGTAACTTGCCAGGAAGATTAACAATTGTGAGGATGGATAGTAGCCAGCTTGCATCACCCAAAGTGTAAACCTTATCCACATTGCTAACGATGGCCAACTTTGAGAAATATTGGAAAGACCCAAACACAGACTTCGATCCATTGCTTTAAAATTCCAGTCTGTTGCTGTCAGATTCTGGTCTGCCTGCCCCTCAATGTGCAGCTGATGATTCCTTATGGTGTCGCAAATGATGGTCCCGCTGTTACTTTGGGAATTCAAAGGCATTGGCATCTCTGATTAATAGAGGATGGAATTCCTCTCATGAGACAATTTGGACTCCCGTCAATGTACAAACACTTTCAGTTCACCGTTTTCCATCCAAACCCTTTCTATTGTGACAATGCTGCTTCTTTAAAATGGAAATGATGTCCTTGACCTTTCTTTACAGCGATCATAAAGGCTCAGTTTCCCATATGTCATAATTTTGGAAACCTATATAAGGTCATCCCTCAGCCTCCGACACTCCCGTGAAAACAGCCCCAACCTATTCAGCCTCTCACTCCAGCTCAAATCCTCGAAACCTAGCAACATCCTTGTAACTATGTTCTGAATCCTTTCAAGTTTCACAACATCTTTCCGATAGGAAGGAGACAAGAATTGCATGCAATATTCCAACAGTGGCCAAACGAATGTCCTGTACAGTTGCAACATGAACTCCCAAATCCTGTACTCAGTACTCTGACTAATAAAGGAAAAGGGAAGCATACAAACGTTTTCTTCACTATCCTATCCATCTGCGACTCTACTTTCAACGAACTATGAACCTGCACCCCAAGGTCTCTTTGTTCAGCAACACTCCCTAGGACCTTACCATTACCTGTATAAGTCCTGCTAAGTTTGTTTTCCGAAAATGCAGCACCTCGCATTTATCTAAATTTAACTCGATCTGCCACTTCTCAGCCCATTGGCCCAAATGGTCAAGGTCCTGTTGTAATCTGAGGTAACCTTCTTCGCTGTCCATTGCAACTCCAATTTTGGGGTCATCCGCAAACTTACTAACTGTCTTATGGTCGCATCCAAATCATTTATGTACTTGACAACATGTAGAGGACCCAGTGCCGATCCTTTTGGTACTCCACTGGTCATAGGCTACCAGTCTGAAAAACAACCCTCCAACACCAACGTCTGTCTTCAACGTTTGAACCAGCTGTACATCTCTATGACTCTATCTCACCTTGCTAATCTGTCTCCCATGGAAAGCCTTGACAAATGCCTTAATGAAGTCCATATCGATCGCATCTACTGCTCTGCCCACATCAATCCTCTTTGTTACTTCCTCAAAAAACACAATCAAGTTTTTGAGACATGATTTCCCACGCACAAATCCATGTTGACTATCCCTAACCAGTCCTTGCATTTCCAAATACATGTAAATTCTGTCCCTCAGGATTCCCTCCAACAACTTACCCACCACCGACGTCAGGCTCACTGGTCTGTAGTTCCCTGGCTTGCTCTTACCGCCCTTCTTAAACAGTGGCACCACGTTAGCCAAACTCCAATCTTCCGGCGCCTCGTCTGTGACTATTGATAATATAAGATATCTCAGCAACAGGCCTAGTAATCACTTCTCTAGCTTCCCACAGTGCTCTTGGGTACACCTGATCAGTTCCTGGGGATTTATCCACATTTATGCGTTTCAAGATATCCATCACTTCCTCCTCTGTAATGGGGACATTTTTCAAGATGTCATCATCTATTTCCCTCCTGCCTATATATCCCATACCCTTCTCCACAGTAAACACGATTGCAAAATACTCATTTAGTGTCTCCCCCATTTTTGCGGCTCCACACAAAGGTCGCCTTGCTGATCTCTGAGCGGCCCTATTTTCACCCTTTTGTCCTTAAGTTATTTGTTAAAACTCTTTGGATTCTCGTTAATTCTATTTGCCAAGCGTGTCTCATGTCTCCTTTTTGGCCTCCTGATTTCCGTCTTTACAATCTTCTAAGTATTCATTAGATCTATCCAGTCTATACCTTATAAATGCTTCCTTCATTTTCTTAATCAAACCCTCAATTTCATTAGTCACGCAGCATTCCCTATATCTACAGGACTTTCCTCTCACACTAACAGGACGATACTTTCTCTTGATTCTCGTTATCTCATATCTGAAGCCTTCCCATTTGTCGCAGCTGTCCCTTTACCTGCGAACATTTGCCCCAATAAACATTCGAACGTTCTTCCCTAATACCGTCAATATTGGCCTTTCTCCAATTTAGACCTTCGACTTATAGATCTGGTCTATCCTTTTCCGTCATTATTTTAAATCTAATTGAATTATGGCCACTGGCTCAAAAGTGCCCCCCCACTGACACCTCAGTGAACTGCCCTGCCTTATTTCCCAAGAGTTGGTCACGTTTTGCACCTTCTCTTGTAGGTATATCCGCATACTGAATCAGAAAATGTTCTTATACACACTTAAAAAACCTTCCTATCCATCTAACCCCTTAACACGATGGCAGTCCCAGTCTATGTTCAAATCCCCGACCATAACCACCGTAATATTGTTTCAGACAGATGAGATCTCCTTACATATTTGGTTCGCAATTTCCCTCTGACTATTAGGGGGACGACAACACGATTTCAATAAGGTTATCATCCCTTCCTTATTTCTCGGTTCCACCCAAATACCTTCCCGGGATGTATTACTGGGAATATCCTCCCTCAGCACAGCTGTAATGCTGTCCCTTATCAAAACTGCCACTCCCCCGCCTATGCTCCCTTTAGTTCCTCCTGTAGCATTTGTATCCTGGAAAGGTAAGCTGCCAGTCCAGCCAATCCCTGAGCCATGTTTCTGAAATTGCTGTGATATCCCAGTTCAATGTTCCTAACCATGCCCTGGGTTCATCTGCTTTCCCTGTTAGGCCCCTTGCATCGAAATAAATGCAGCTTAATTTATTAGTCCTACATTGTCCCGACCTGCCCTGACTGTTGCACTCGCTTCTGTTCTTAGCTGTCCCAGTCTCAGATTGACCTCTTTCTTCACTATTGTCCTTGGTCCCACCACCACCCAAACCCCAACCGTACGAGTTTAAATCCTCACGAGCACTCTTGCCAAATTCCCTGCCAGTATATTAGTCCCCTTACAATTTTGGCGCAATCCGTCCTTCTTGTTCAGGTCTCTCCTATACCAAAAGAGATTCCAATGATCCAAAAATGGGAATCCTTCTCCCATACACCAGCTCCTCAGCCATGCATTCATCTGCTTTATCCACCTATTCCTGCCCTCACTAGCTCTAGCACCGGGAGTAATTCAGATATTTATACTCTCGAGGGCCGGCTTTTTAAATTTCTGTCAAACTCTCTGAAATCTCCCTTCCGAATCTCAAATTTCCCCGTCCTATATCGTTGGTTTCAATGTGGACAATGACCTCTTGCTGCCCCTCTCCCCCGTGAGAACATTCTGCACCCTCTCTGAGACATCCTTGGTCCTGGCGCCAGGGAAGCAACACACCATTCTGCTTTTTCGCTGCTGGCCACATAAGGGTCTTTCTGTACCTCGCAGTTGAAAATCCCCTGACACAATTGATCTCTTGGAACCCAACGTGCCCCTCGTTGCATGAGAGCCAGTCTCATCTCCAGAAAGCTGGCCGTTCGTGTTACGTTCCCCTGAGAATCATCACCTCCTACATTTTTCAAAACAGCACACCTGTTTGAAATTGGTATATCCAGAAAAGACTCCTGCACTAGCTGCTCACTTCTCTTCCCTTTCCTGGAGTTAACCCACCGACGTGACTGTATCTGAGACTTTCCTCCTTCCTATAACTGTCATTCGTCACATACTGTTGCTCTAGCCAATTCCGCATTGTTTCTAATTCTCTCTCCAACCGATCCATTCTATCTGATAAAATTCGCCACCTACAGCATTTATGGCAGATATAATCTACATTAACGCTTAAAATGTCTTTAAACTCCCACATCTGATAAGAAGTACATATCACTCTAATAAAGGCTATTTCTGCTCCTTCACAATCTACAGACCCAGAAGATAACACCATCTTATTCCTCTGCAAACACTGCCGCAGGTTAAATTAATAGTTATGGCTTACATTTTAAGTTTAGTCAAGAGACATACCTCCAAAAGCATAAAATCAAGAAAGACCCCACTCCACTCACCACTGCAGTTTCTCTGGAGGACACACTTATCTCATTCTGTGCTGTGACCATCGCCCAATAGTTCTTCCAAGATCAGTTGTGAATTTCACTTGTTTGTTAATTTTCCCAGATGCACTCAGATGTCCAGCGATACATGAATTCTAACAGCAAAGGCATTAACTGTGCAGGTTCTCTCTCTCTCACTGTCTCTCCTGCAACACTCATTTTATGACTTATTAGGATTAATTATGGAAGTAATGATGGAAGGATCAGAGTAACTGTCGATAATCAGTCCATACTACATCAATATGAAGATCTACCAGAGGTGTGGAGAGTTGGAAATATATGTCTGTGTGTGAAAGAATGAGAAGAACGAAACTGTAGAAACAAGTCCACTACCTTTCATATCGGCCGGATATTTTGGAAACATGTGGAGTCCAAATTGTCGGGAAAGACATGGCTGTTTTGAAAATATATATTTGAAGGTCAACAAGTCTAGATGTGTGAACAAAAGATGTGTCAAATTCTCTACGTTTATTGGCATAGTTTCAAATCAAAATATATCTATATGCATTTACCGTACTGATTCGAAAACTGGTCGTCCTTTTGATTACACTGAAGTCATAATCTGGACTTGACATCGACGACATGATTGAAACTTCGAGGGAGTGTGGGAAGACGGTTACTGTGCTTATATTTTGGAGCAATCAGTTTTTATCTGCATCACTTAGCATTGGGGTGTCGCAATGACTCAGTGATTAGCACTGCTTCATCACAGAACCAGGGCCCGGCTTCAAGTCCAGCCTTGCACGATTGTCTTGTGTGGAGTTTTTTTTTTGTTCTCCACATGTCTGTGTGGGCTTTCTCCCTTCTTTTCTTCCGCAGTTACAAAACTTATTGATTACGTGGCCTGGCCATGTTATTACTCATAGTGTCCAGAAACATGTCGGTTAGCCCAGGGAAGTGTAGGGACAAGGTAAGATTGCATGTGAGTCTGAGTGTGATGCTCTTCAGAGAGTCCATGTGGAATTGTTGAGGTAAATGCTTGTGTCCACACTGTAGCGAATTTATGCTTCATTCAGCTCAGAATGCAGAATATCTCAGATGTGACAATTGTGGGCAGACAATATCAATTGAATGGGTCAGTTTTAAAATGGAGAAGGAACACACTCACTTGAGGTGCTTTCTTTATTTTAAGAAATATAAGGACGCACGATTGTCAAAATGCAGTCGTTGTAGAGGGGTTTTTAGAGATGTAGATTACAACGATTCAGATTGTAATTATTCTACTCTGAGTGTACTGGAAATGGTTGACCTTTTTTCACAATGCCAGGTCCATGTCAAAATTGGAACTGGAATGAGACAGCTTGTTTTACAGCACAGGTCTTCAGTTCTGTTGCAGGATTGTTGTCAGGGCCCATTGCCTTTGCCATATCTCCTGTGCCGCTGTTGCTGACGCCATGTGCAGAAAATCTAATCGAAAACTGCCAACTGTGATTTTGTCGACGTAATCCACACAACACTTCTGGCTGTAAATGTTTTCAACACTGCAACATTGTCTTACAAACTGATGTGCTGGGCTTTTCAGTTCTTTGTACGGATAAGCAATTGGCGAGTTGTACTACTGGTAGGTTGTAAATTAAGGCACTGATGTGTGGTCCTGGATACCTGGGTTCATATCTTGGCAGGGAAGGTGGCGGAATTCGAATACAACAAATACTTGGAATCTTGAGTAAATAATGTAACAAATGCTCACAATATGAAAAATCCATCTGCTTCATTAATGCCCATTAGGAATGTAAACTACCATTTCTTACTTGTTCTGGCCGATATGTGACTCCAGACGCATAGCACAGTGTGAGCTCAGCGAACCACTCTGGTTTCTGATGTGGTTATTTTGATATTCTCATTCTGTTAGGGACTCGCCATGGCGTCACGCCTCCAATGAAATTCATTTCTCAAAAGCCTTTTGCATATTATCTGAATCATTTACCTTCCAGGAGGCTCATCTTCTGTGTTTAATGTGAATGCATTTATCTCTGTTTCTCTCCTTGTCTGTGATTACGAGCTCTGTGATGTCAGTAATACCAGACTTGTGTCGTTTCAGTATCAATGAATTTGTGCATCTTGCGTTATCGCTCACTTCACATTGTATGACACTCGATGTCGGACAGGGTGTTTCAGGAGCTCTGACGCACGCCTTTCAAACTTGTTCCACAGAAGCAATTGTTGGAGAATGGAAGCAAGTTTGGCCGCATCTGTGAAGTCAAAGCAGACTATGTTTTTAAGTTCCAGAGACCATTCATTTTCGCTTTTGTTTTCTCCAGCTATTTCTATTTTCATTTCGAATACCCATAGTAATTTGTTTAATTTAAAAGGTGAGCTGTGCCTCTTGTTGTCTGGAGAAACTCAGCAAGTCTGGCAGCATCTGTGCAGCCAGCGAAACACATTGAATATTTCACATCCAGTGTGACACTTCTTCACAAAATGAAAATGATTGGAAATTTGGCTTTTCAATATCTTCACATAGGTGGGGGGTTAGATGACTGGAAACACAGCACGTGTAGAAGCAATGCCACAACGCAATGGGACTTTAGTTATGGTGAACGAGATAGAGATGTTAGATTAATGTAAATTAGGATGTGAACGAATGGGGTAAGGACGTGCTGTCTTTTGAATGAAATAAGCAAGACTCAACCACACAATTTCCAAGGGAAACCAAGTGCGAGATTGTTTGACAAATGGACAATAGTCATAATGCGAATCAAGCTGAGATGCTTTGGTTTGAATATTGACTCTGACAGGCGAGAACGTACCAGAATCTAAAGTGAGGTCTTACTGGAGCTTGGATTGTGCTTCATTGAAAATCAGCAGCAGCTTAGGCCCGAAATGTCAGCATGAGAGCAAGGTAGATTAGTGAAGTGTGAAGCAATGAGAAGGCCAGGCTGATTCTTACAGACAGCTGGTTTTTGGTCCTTCAGCAGTCTTATTTATTGACATTGTAAAAGTAAAGGAGACTGCATTGTGAGCAGCAATTGGACTGGATTGAAAGAGTATAAGTGAAATACTACTTGATCTAGAAGGTGTATTTGGGGCCTTGGACAATACAGTGAAACGGTGAAAACGAAAACGTTGCATCTTTTGCAATTGCATGAAAAGTGCCATTGGGGGGTAGGAAAGTGTTTGGGGTGGTGGAAGGGGTCAGAAGTGTAGTGCTGGAAATGTCCAGCCGGCCAGGCCGCATTTGAGAAGCAGGGAAATCGGCGTTTTATCTCTCCACCCTTGGGGCACACAGCCTCATTCGTGATGAGGACCTTTTGCCCGACTCTAACCTCCAACATCTGCCGTCCTCTCTTTCGCCACGATGGAGGGTGTCCCCAGAGGGAATGGCCCCTGTGAATTCCCGGTAGTAGATGGAAGGGGAAGATGTGTTTCATGCTGCTGTCCTGCTGGTGGAGTTGGAAGTGGTGTCGAATGATTCTGTGAATGTTGATTCTCGTGCAGTCGGATGTCAGGACAAGGGGATCTCTCTCATGGTTGTGGGATGGAGGAGAAGGAGTGAGGGCTTAAGCGCAGAATATCGGACAGTAACAGCTGATGGCCCTGTCCATGAGAGTTGGGGGAATTTGTCATTGACAGAAAAGGAAGTCATGCGGGAAGCTTCCTACTGAAATATGGAATCATCAAACGGAAATGACAGAGAGACAGGAAGTGGAAGAATTTTGTCAAATGATAAGCATGGGTTTATATTCTCCACTTTTTTTTCTTTCACGAATTCGTTAATCACATACTCCCGGTGTCCCTTATATACTTTGCTGATTTTCCCGCGTCCAAGTGTCACACATTAATCTTGAACTATATCTCAGATGATTTGTTGTTCAGCAGCATGAAAATGATTTAAAAGAATCAGACCTCGAAATTACAGCTTTGTATCTTATGTGGGATGCGAAAATATATCCAGGTGAATGTCAGTGGGTGCAGAGCGGCAGACTCTTAAGCAAACATGTCATAACACTCAACAATAAATGAAAAGAAGGGCTCGATAAGAAGATGAACTACCCATACTTCACAAAGCCTTTCAAGTATTCTCCTAGATCACAAATTGGTGAGAACCAGTGTAGGACAGATTTGCGATGTTTATTGTCGTTCAAGATTAACATGTGTCCCTTGGATGCGAGAAATTCAGGAACATATATAAGGGACACCTGGAGTATGTGACTCGGTAATTCGTTAAAGTGAAAAAAAAGTGGAGAATTTAAACCAGTACGTAACATTGTTATTCACGGGGGAAATTCTGTGTGTTTCAATGATATAAGCAAGACGGTAATGGGAGGCAAATGCTCAAACGGTCCCTCACACAGGAACGAGGATTTTGATAAAACGGTTAAACTAAGTGTCGACAAGTTAGCAGTTTTTAAAAGAAGTGTTTACAGACAAACTGAGCATTGCGTGAAATGTTCCATAACTGGCCAGATTGCATGAGTATTCCAACTTAAGTGAAGAATCTTCAATGTCGCAAATGCCTTCTCCAAGAGAGTGAGACAGAAAAGAGGTAGATTAGATTAGATTAGATTACATTACAGTGTGGAAACAGGCCCTTCGGCCCAACAAGTCCACACCCACCCGCCGAAGCACAACCCACCCATACCCCTACATTTACCCCTTACCTAACACTATGGGCAATTTAGTGTGGCCAATTCACCTGACCCTGCACATCTTTGGACTGTGGGAGGAAACCTGAGCACCCGGAGGAAACCCACGCAGACACGGGGAGAACGTGCAAACTCCACACAGTCAGTCGCCTGAGGCGGGAATTGAACCCGGTCTCTGGCGCTGTGAGGCAGCAGTGCTAACCACTGCGCCACCATTCCGCCCACTAATTATGTGAGAATCTGATTTTTTTTTAAATTAAGGAATTCCAGGGCATTTCGACAAGCGTTAAGCAACATCAACATGGTTTTGAGAAAGGGAGATGATGATAGCCCTGTAGAATCATGCAACATTTTACCTGAAATCCTTGCAGACAGTTCATTGGGGTTTCAAGAGACAATCCATGAGTACCACAAAATAAAGGTCCCCACACAAGCCAGGAGCCCCCAGTACGACAGATTATATATGAGCATGGAATGAGGATTAATTAACACAAATACGTCTGAGAGTCCGGAGTAAAAGGTTCTTATCAGGATAAAATGATGTATTTCCTGTGTTACCACAAATATCATTGCCATGGCATCAGTTATCAACATGTGATGATGCTGGGGTCTCTGTGCGATAAATATCTAAGTTTGCTGATGACTCAAATATATAGGGGAAGTGCTGCTGCAATAAGGATGTGAGGAAACTCAAATTGGATGTAGATCAGCTCTGCGACTGGGCAAATAATACACCGATGGAGTTTATTCTAAAAACTAAGCATGAGGTTATGTACTCTGGCACTGACAGCCATAAGTCAAGCTATTCTTTAATGTGGAGGAAATCAAAGAAAATTGCAGCACAAAGAGATTGGGGTGTTTCTGTGTATGAAATAGGAAACAGTGTTGCTGAGAAAATGGTGGACTGTGTTCATTTGCACTCCGTTGGTCTTTCCTTGTCCAGGTTGACGTTGACAGATGTGAACAGGGCGGTTAATTCAAAGTAGACAATTTTTCATCCTTTTCTATCTTGTTATCTTTGACAGTCTTCAGGAATTTTGGGTGGAATGGATGGAATGGCGACAGTCTTCTAGACGTTGGTGCAGCTCTTTGGCCAACCTGCAAGTTGGTGTTCCATGTAGCGAGACTATGGGTCTCAGAAGTCTCCTGGTTTGTGTATTTTGTGTAGTCCGTAGATGCGTGGTGTGTTGGATCGGTCTGGTTTCATTTTTTTGCAAGTTTTTAAATAGGGCTGTGATTCAGTTCTCTCGTCATGCGGTCGAGTCTATCAGCGCGTGTTGTTAAGTTATGTGATCGTCAAATAGTGTGCTCGCTTTGTCAATGTAGGATCTTTGATTTAAAATGACCGTCAAGCGTCTTTTTTCTGCAGATAGATTAACAATGAGTTGATCTTTATTGTCATTTTTCCCGTGCGCTCCTTTCTTGTGTATTGAGTGTGTTTCCTTTCTTTTCATGCTTAATGTTGGAGTGACTGTCTCTCCGATGGTTTGCTGGGTAATTCTGTGATTTGGTTGTTTTTCAATGTGGTGTCTCAAGCTGTTAAGAAATCGTTCTTGTCCACATCTTAATCCTCTCACTAAGACGGCTTTTCAATGTTTATTCAGGATTGGTAAGATAAGTTTATTCTTAAAATCCATGCATCTGTGTTGTCTGTGATGTTACTTTAGAACATAGAACATAGATCAATACACTGCAGTGCAGGGCCATTTGGCCTTCAATGTTTCGCCGCCCTGTCATACTAATCTGAAGCCCATCCCACCTACGCTATTCCACGTCCGTCCATATGCCTGTCCAATGACGACTTAAATGCACTTACACTTAGAGAATCTACTGCCGTTGCAGGCAAAGCATTCCATACCCTTACTACTCTCTGAGTAAAGAAACGACCTCTGACATCTGTCTTCTACCTATTTCCCCTCACTTTAAAGTTGTGTCCCTTTGTGTTTGCCGTTCCCATACTTGGAAAAAGGCTCTCCCTGTCTACCCTATCTAACCCTCTGATTATCTTGCATGTCTCTATTAAATCACCTCTCAACCTTCTTCCCTCGAACGAGAACAGCCTCAAGACCCTCAGACGTTCCTCGTAAGACATTCCTTCCATACCAGGCAACCTCCTGATAAACCTCCTCTGCACCCTTTCCAAAGCTTCCACATCCTTCTTATAATGCGGCGACCAGAACTGTGCACAATACTCCAAGTGTGGCCTTTCCAGAGCTTTGTACAGCTGCAGAATAACCTCCTGGTTCCGGAACTCAATCCCACAATTAATAAAGGACAAAACACTGTATGCTTTCTTAACAACCCTGTCAATGTGATGGCAACTTTCAGCGATCTGTGTACATGGACACCGAGATCTCTCTGCTCATCTGCACTCCCAAGAATCTTACCATTAGCCCAGTACATTGCATCCAGATTACTCCGCCCAAAGTGTATTACCTCGCACTTGTCCACATGAAACAAAATTTGCCACCTCTCAGCCCAGCTCTGCATCCTATCTATGTCTCTCTGCAACCTACTACATCCTTTGTCACTATCCACAACTCCACCGACCTTAGTGTCGTCCGCAAATTTGCTAACCCACTCTTCTAAGCCCTCAACCAGGTCATTTATAAAAGTGACGAACAGCAGTGGACTCATCACTGACCCTTGCGGTACGCCGCTAGTAATTGGACACCAAGATGAACATGTGCCATCATCTACAACCCTCTGTTTTCTTTCAGCAAGCCAATTACTGATCCAAACTGCTATGTCTCCCACAATCCCATTCCTCTGCATTTTGTATAATATCCTACTGTGGGGAACTTTATCGAACGTCTTGCTGAAACCCATATACACCACATTAACCGGTTTACTCTCATCTATCTGTTTGGTCACTTTGCGAAAAAGTCAACAAGGATCGTTAGGTACGACCTACCCTTCACAAAGCCGTGGTGACTGTCCCTGATCAGATTGTTATTTTCTAGATGGTTATAAATCCTATTTCTTTTAACCTTTTCCAACACTTTACCAACAACTGAAGTGAGACCCACTGGTCTGTAATTACCAGGGTTGTCTCTACTACCCTTTTTGAACAAGGGAACCACATTTGCTATCCTCCAGTCCTCAGGCACTATTCCTGTACACAATGATGATTTGAAGATCAATGCAAAGGATCGGCAAACTCTTCCCTTGCTTCCCAGAGGATCCTCGGATAGATCCCATTCGGCCCAGCTGACTTATCTATTTTCATATTCTGCAGTATTTCTAATAACTCTTCCCTGTGAATCTCAATCTCTTCTAGTCTAGATGCAAGTATCTCTGTATCTTCCTCGCCAACATTTTAATTTTCTATCGTGTAAGTTTGTTTTTCTGCAGATCTAGTTTTCTGGTTTTTTTGTGTTTGTCGTTTTCTAATGTCGATAGCATGTTCTATTTTGTCTCTCCATTCATGGCCCTTTACATTAGTGTGTGAAGGTGTTTGGTGGAAAACTTCCCTGTTGTATTTATAGAGTCTGCTGTGGGCCTCATTAATCATTTACTGAAGCATTCTGTGGCAATTTTACTCTGCCATTCGCTTGGTACGAGGGTGTACAAGGATATCTGTATTTTACCCTCTTACTAAGATGGATAATAAGATGCTACTTAAGACATTTAGGTAGCAACTGTTTCGTTCGTCATTCGTACATGAAGTACAGCTGCTCATGGGTGGACCTCTGTTGGAGGGCATTGATTTCTCTTTGACAAAGTCCTTTGACATAACAGCTCTGTTCACATCTATCAACATCAATGTAGACATTGAAACAGTGACTACACCAATAGAAGAACTAATGACACATACACCAAACTCCACAACTTCCTCAGCAAGGACAATATCTTCAAGCTATTTAATCCATCCCTTAACACCCACTTCACCTTCAAACAAAGAAAAACCTCCAGACAAACCAACAGAATACCCATGGGATCTCCAATGTTAGGTATTCTCTCAGAGGAAGTAATGCAGAGACTCGAACAGACGGTTCTGCCGTCCAACCAACTCAAAATTTGGGTCCACTTCGTGGATTACTCCTTTGTCATCACTAAACGAATCAAATTTCAGGAAACTTTCAAGACCATCAATATTATGCTAACCGGCGTAAAATTCACGAAAGGGGAGGAAAACAAAAATAAATTGACTTTTCCAGGTGTCGCAGTAGAGCGAACAGCCAATGTGGAACTTCAACCCAGCATCTACAGGAAAGCAAAACATACGAAACAAATATTGAACTCCTGAAGCAATCATCCCAATGTTCACAAACGAATCTGGATTACAACATTACTTCAACGAGCCATCACACACTGCAGCGCAGAAAAACTTCAAAGAGCAGAATTAATCAACTATACAGAGTATTAAAAATAATGGGTACCCAATGCTAATGGACCGCTGGTTTCTCAGCAACAAGCCCAAATCATCAGACCAAACACGTCCAGACAGCCGAGCCACTTTCCACTACATCGCAGATATCACGGAAATTACTGCCAGTGTACTCCGACCCTTCGCATCATAAAAGCCCGAACACATACCAACACAATAACAGAGCAGCTAATGAACATGAAAGTCCCTATACAAGCATCAAGGAAAACTTACATCACTTTACAAATATGTTGCACGAGGTGCACAAACATTACATTGGACAAATATGAAGAAAAATGGCCACCAGGACATATAAACAACAACTAGTCACAAAAATGCATGAGTCACTCTCACTGGTGTACTTAGATACAGATGAGGAAGGACAATACTTCGACTGTGACAATACACCCATCCTAGGGTAAGCCAGAGATATGCACGAGTATTCCTAGAAGCATGGCATTCCATCTGGAACTCTATCAACATACAGGTTCACTTGGATTTCATTTATCATCTCTGAGGCAAAGAACAAGCAATAACATCACCGTATTAATTAATGACACCACATCAAATGACATAACCAAAAAAGGATTCCCAGACACATAATCAGAAAGCAATCTATAGCAGCAGTGCTTCAATCCTGAGGATCGCTGAAAACGTTACGTAGTGTGGTGATGAAGCGCCTGAAAACGACCCTTCCAGCTCAGTGAGCAAACCTACATCCAGAGCAGGGAGATCTGGCCATTTGACGACAAAACTGTATCGAAGGTGGAAGACAGAGTGTGGTGGTACAAGACTGCTTTTCAGACTGGAGGTCTGTGAAAAGTGGTGTCCCACACAGTTCGATGCTCTGCCCAATAAGTTATTTGTAATTTATATTTATGATTTGCATGTGAACAAAGGAGGTATACTTAGTAAGATGACAACAAAATTGGAGGCGTCGTGGGCAGCGAAGAAGATTACGTCAGAGTACAACGGGATATTGACCAGATAAGCCAATGGTGTGAAGACTGGAGTTTAATTCACTTGAATGCGATGTGCTTCATTTGGAAGAAAAATCAGACCAAGGTTTATATAATTAAATGTAAGGCCCCCTGACGATTGTTGCTGATCAAAGAGACGTTGCAGTGCAGGATCATAGTTTCTCGAAAGTGGAGTCGCACAAAGATATGGTCGTGAAGAAGGCATTTGGTACGCGTTCTTCTATTTGACAGACTGTTGAGTACAGGAGTTGAAGTTCATATTGTGGCTGTGCAGACCATTGGTTAGGCCACTTTTCGAACTATGAGTGTAACTCCATTCTGCTTCCTATCAGACGGATGTTCCAAAACCTGAAATGATTCAGAAAAGACTTAAAAGGAATTTGCCAGGGTTGGACTATTTGAGCCGTGTCAAAAATAAATCCAACATATTTGATGATCATGATGGGGCAGATGGGGATGGCAGTTGGGCAGAATGTAATTATCCTCTTCTTGGGGACTGGGCAAAGTTAAGTCATTTTCTGAATTGCTGGGTAGACGTCAGAGTTCGAGCTGGAATGAAACAGCTTCCACAGTGACATCGTTTATGATGTAGCACAAGTCTTCATTCCTTTTGGCTGGAATGGTGTCAAGACCTTGATTATATCTTCTGTGTTCAGCTGCTTCTCCACGTTATTTGCAGCGGATCGCATTGATTAACGACTCGCACATTTAAAACTCTGGTCATCTTGATGACGTTGAGGTAGATCATAGACTCAACATGTCGGGCTGAGGTTGACACAGATGCGGCAACCTTGTCATATGTATTGGAATGCACAGCTGTTCCTTTACTTGGGATGGGGATAATCGTGGAACGTTCTCCTCCAGTGAGCTGTTTAATTTTCTATCACCATTTGTGACTGATCTTTTAAAAAATTAGATCAGATTACATACAATGTGGAAATAGGCCCTTCAGTCCAACAAGTCCACACCGACCCGCTGAAGCACAACCTACCCAGATCCAGTCTCTTACATTTACCCCTTCACCTAACACTATGGGCAATTTAGCATAGCCCATTCACCTAACCTGCACATTTTTGGATTATGGGAGGAAACCAGAGTACCTGGAGGAAACCCACGCAGACACTGGGAGAATGCTCAAACTCCACATAGACAGTCGCCTGAGGCGGGAATTGAACCCAGGTCACTGGCGCTGTGAGGCAGAAGTGCTAACCACTGCTAACCAGTGCTAACCACTGTACCACCGTGCCGCCTACAATGTGGTAGGACTGCAACGCTTAGATCTGATCTTTTATTGTGGGGATCATTTCTTCCTCTCTTCCTCATTCTAGTTCTGCTGCTTGGAATGCAAGGAGTCAAGTCCGACCGTTTTCTGGCTCATTATCGTCTGTTTTCGGTGCACATGATTCTCACCCTAGCATGTTCACCACACTCGTCACTGACTTGAGTGTAATGAAGAATTAGTGGTGAAAGATGAGTTGCAAGGTCATAGACTCTTAACGTAGTGAAATATATAAACAGACCCTTCAACCTAAATCGTCCATACTCACCAGTTTTCCTAAACGAAACTCGTCCGATTTAGCTTCATTTGGCACTTACCCCTCTGAAACATTCCCATTTATTTATTTACATCTCACTGTCTTTAAAATGTTGTAATTTTACTTGCCTCTACCACATTGTCTCTTAGCTCGTTACATGGACATCCTACACTATGTGAGAAAAAGCTTCCACTTAGATCTCGTTTAAATCTCTTCGCTGTCAATGCAATCCTCTGCCATCCGCTTTTGGAGATCGGGCCCCTGGAGTAAAAACCTTTGCTGTTCTTCCTATCTATGTCTGGCATGGTCTTATAAACCTCTAGAAGATTACCCCATATTTTCGAATGCAAACGAGAAAAAGTCCGACGCTGCACATCCTATCACTTTGTCTCAAATCATCCTGTCTCCGTCACATCAATTTAAATATGTCTTACCATTTCCCGTTTATAATGTTCTTTTGTATCGCAGGGCGACAAGAATTGTACTAACCGTTGTACAGTCATAACTTGGCGCCGCAACTCCTATTCTCAGTGCTCTGACCGATGAGTGTAGCATGCCTAATAATTTCATACCATCCTTGTCAATTTGCGATTACATTTCAAGGAACTCTGCAACTGCACCCCGGTTCTGTCTGTTTAGCAGCACTCCCAGGGCTCGATTGTTAACTGTGTAAATCCTGCCCTACTTTTTCAAACAAAAATGCAGCAAATGACATTTAAATGTACAATACACCATCTCCCATTGGCCCAGTTGATTGAGATGTCATTGTCGGCTTAGATAACATTCTTCACACTCCAATATATCGCCAATTTTGAGTCGTCTAAAAACTTAGTATCCCTGCTTTCTATCTTCTCATCCAGTCTATTCAGAAAATAATAAACAACTGTAGATCTTTCAGCGATCCTTGTGGCACGCAGCTGCTCATAGGCCTCGAGTTGAAACAAAGAACCACTGCCAGTGACCTCTGTCTCATGCTGTTAAGCGAATTGTGTGTCTAATTGGCTAGCTTTCGCTGATTCCCTTTAAAATGTCTCCCGTGCAGAACCATGTTTGGCCTCGCTGATGTGCATGTCGACAACGTATGCTGCTGTACCTTCATCTATCTGCTTTTCCACGACTTGTAAAAGTAATGTCAAGTTTATGAGACACATTTCCCTCACACACCAACTTTTGCTGATTATCATTAATCAGTTCTTGACTATTTGAATGCATGTAAGTCCTCTCTCAGAATTTACGCCCAACAGTTACCCACCCTGTCAACAGATTCACTAGTTCCCTAGATTTTCCTTTCTGCATGTTTAAAAATAATGTCACAACATGAGCTGTCGGCCATACTTCCAGCACCTCAACCGTGGCTGTCAATGATACAAATGTAAAACTGAAATAACTGCAGACATTGCAGAAACAAGAACAGAGATTGCTGGTAAATTTCAGCAGGTCTGGCAGCATCTGTGCAGAGAAATGATAGTTAACGTTTTGGATCCCGTGACTCTTCTCCAGAACTCCCATGGACGATGCAAATATCTCAGCTATGGAGTCCAAAATGTTTCCCTAGCTTCGCACAATGACCCGGGACAAACTTGTACAATCCCTGGATATTTATCTCTGGTTAACATATTAAAGACCTCCAGAATTCCTCTTCCATCATGTGGCCTCATTGCAAAACATCACGACGTGCACTTATTTCCCCGAGTTCCAGAGCTTCCATGTTTTATTCACAGTAATTACTCGTGTAGGATTTCACCATGGAGCGGGAGCAAGCTGTAAGACAGCGGACCGAGGGATTCCGAGTCATTGGGAGTATTGTGAACCCAGCATGACCAGGCACTTGTGAACTCGTAGTTAAATCGTGTTTCTTTATTTTTACACTTTTAACGGAAGGACAGCCGTGTTTTAGACTTAGACATTTCTTCTATTTTGTGAAACGATACTGTTCTATGGGGAGGGCAGGTATAGGGTGGTGTACCTTCATACCTTATGTTGTGTGATGTGTTGCAAAATGTAAACTTTGAGTGAGTACATGTGACAATAAGTCTGATAGAGCAGGTTATTTTTGCAGTGTTTCCATAAATATATGACTGTTTGATTTTTGTTTTAATGATTACCTATAGTGTTGAAAAAGGGCTTTCGGCCCAACAAGATCACACTGACCCTCCTAAGACTTATCCACCCAGACCCATTTCCCTCTGACTCACGCACCTTACACTGTTGGACAATTGCACTTGGCCAGTTCGCCTGACCTGCAAATCTTTGCACTTTGGGAGGAAACCACAGCACACCTACATTGACATGGAGAGAATGTGCAAACTCAACACAGGCAGTCACTCGAGGCTGGAATTGAAACCAGGTTTCTGGTGCTGTTAGAATGCAATGCTGACTTCTGATTCTCCGTGACACCCGTTTTTATGAGGCCGAATTCAAAAACAAGTTTTTGTTTGCCATTAATATATTTGTAAACTATCTTCCTATTCTCGTTTAACCAATCCTGATGGAGATGTTATCTTCGTGAAACGTTGATTCTCATGCTCCTCGGATGCTGCCTAATTGGCTGTGCGTTTACCGCATCACACTCTTCAACTCTTGTCTCCAACATCTGCCGTCCTTACTTCCAGAATCAAACATAATTCGGCTAGTACTTCCCATGTTATTTCCACATATAATAATTTATCCAAGTTTTGACAACTTCCTCATTGTCCAATTTAAATTGAGGTACGTCTGATTTAGAATCTTCTGGACTTGGTTTTCCCCTCTGTGTTGAAATCAAGAACATAGTCTCCTCTTGCTTTCCTTTCCCTGTCAAAACACCTCTTGAACATATTCGATGACACACTTTGTGAAATTCCTTTCTGTCTGGAGTTCACTCACTACATTTTTGCTTTCGACTCGATAATTCCCACTAAACCTTAATTGTAAAGGTTCACCTAACATTGGGAATACCATGAACACCTTATACACGGTAGCAGAAACTCCAGTTTTTGATTCCCTGTCTGCTTCCTGTTCCATTGTATGCTGCGATACATTCAAATGCTGTCTTGCGATCTCCCCACTCTATTTGGTTGTGACCAAACATTTTACGTATAATCCAAATAGGTGTTCTGTGAATTCTGACTTGCCAATTTCTCCTCAATCATTTTTTGCGATCTTCTCACTTGATGACAAAAAAGCAATTAAAATGGACTGAATTTCGTTGATTCATGTGTTGTTTCGCTGATCACTGTGTTTCGTTGTTTCTAGTGGTCTCTGCGCTTCTGCGAATTTCCACTCTTTGCTGGACATTTTAACCGAACTTTACTTAATTATTTTTTTTGTCTCACCTTGAATTCTCGTTACTCAGAATTTTTCTGGAAATAGTCCTTCAGTAGTACATATCTCGTTATCTTTCAACATCACAGATTGAGAGCAAACTGCAAATCTTAACATTGTAACCTCTTAAACTGCTGCTCCTGGCATATGCGAATAAACTTTTCATTCACAGTAAATGATTTAAGAAGATGTGGTACCTCCTTTTTAAAAACCTTTGTCCAGCTTGTGCATTCTGGTGTACCTTTTTAATCTTCATTGTGATTTTTCGCTGCCACTCCAAACAAATTCATTGGCTTATTCTTAATTTTTATTCCTACATCTGTCTTCCCGGTATTTTCCTAACCCACCAACATTGTAACTTCACTTGGCCTACCTTTCTGCAGTGAAAACTCTGGAGGTTTTCTTTTAAACTTTACTTTCCACTTCAAGGGATTCCCTTTTATCCTGTGGTCGATTATCCTTTTGATCTTCACTAAGAATTATCTTTCGCTTTCCGTTTCCCGAATTTCTGTCGCTGATGGAAAGAAGTTTAGTTTGAAATCCAACCTTTCTTTTATGAACCCATTCATAAATGTCAGCCATTCCAGCTGCTAAGCTTGCCTTTTCAATTCTCTGCACTTCCACGTGAGTTCTCACTGATTTAGAAAGTGAATTTTTGGTCTCCTTTCTTCACGCCACTTTCTGAAGTACAATTCGCATCGTCCGCCCTTTCTTCTCTCTCTTTCCCTACAATTCTCATTCTCTCTGTTCCCTATCTCTCTCTCTTTTTTTTATTTTCTCTCTGCTTTTTATCGTAATTCCATGTCCTTTCCCTCAATCTCAGGGTGCGGCATGTTCAACTGAATGTTAGCTATCTCTAAAGATTCTGATGGCGAGTGCTTCACTCAGAAAGCTATAGAAACATAATCTACAACTGCGATCTGCCCAGCTCTTGTTCTGGACAAATATCTCGCCCGGGTTTATAGATCATTGCAATGGTGTAGTCTACACAGTGTTCCCCTCTGGGCCGGTTGCTTGATTGGACAGAGCAGAACCGAATGGATATCTCCTTTGGATTTATGGTGTTTGAGTTGGTTTCGTGCGGTGAATTGATAATGTGACACAATAAAACTGTTCGGTACGGAAATGTCTTTACATAATTTTCTCATTCTTATGATTGGAACTTCGTCTCACTCTATTGACGTTACAGTGTGACCATGCACAGTATATCATGTTGGTGAATACCCATGTCCCATTGTCTTCGGGTCTCCTCGACGAAATGAAGAATGGCATCTCGGGTAAAGGCTTTGACAAACGGTCCAGTACACACTGCCCCTCACATTTCGCCACCACCAACCAATCAAATAAAATATCCCGTGTGCACTGAGTGCAAGAATGCCAGTGGGAACATCACGTAAGTCATCATCAGTCAGATGGAGCAACAGTTTCGATGTCTCAACGGGTCAGAGTGAACCTTCCAGTCGACTCTGTATTGTGAAGTTCTGTAATTATTCCGTTGATTATCATATTCAATTTTTTATTTTTTTCCTGAAACATTCACAGGTTCTCAATGAACTATGTTATGTGCCAACTGCCAAGTCCCTATTGCTTATCGTATTACAGACTCCGCATCCGGTGACAACTTCGTTTCCTGACTATATTAGCATCACTGATGAATTTAATGAGAATGAATTTCTTCCATTTATTAAACCATTGGGAATGTTTGCAAATAGTTGTGGACTCAGCACTGATTACTGTGTCACTGTAGTTGTTAATGTCTGTTAAACTCAGAGACTAATTTATCAATTTTATTCAGTCTTCCGATTCTGTAACCAGTCCATCTATATTCAGATTTAAAAGTCTAAACATTTCTTAACACTTCCTATGTGACAGGCATGAGAGATTAAACGAGAGATTAACAGCTTCGAATGGCTGATTGTCGTCATTCTTTTGCTGTTTGGACCTCTTGATGGGCTGAATGATCTGCATCAGTGTCAGTGTAGGTGTGAATGGTGCTGAACGTTTTTGAACTATCAGAGAACAGCCCAGCACTGACTTTACGATGGAGGCAAGGACATTGATTTTGCAGCTGCTGGATGCCCAGTTTCCATTTGCTCAGTCCTTTGGAAGTATATCCAACTTCACAGGAGTTAGTGCCAGACAACAGATTGGGCTGTATCTTCAATTTTAAACTGAGAAATTCACAACACGAGGACTATGTGCTGGCTCCTACTACAGATATTGTTTGGGGCAGATCCATCTGTGACAGGTAGTTTGGCGAGAATGTTTGTTCATCCATCAATTCCCACAGTCTGGCTGCTATGTGTTTCAGATCTCTGCCTGCTCTGTCAGTGGTTTGCTTATATAGACACTCTTGGTGATCAACATTAAAGTCCTAGACGCAGAGTACGCTCGGTGTCATTGCCACCCTAGCGCTTCTTCATTTATTTTCAGCATTGACAGGGACTTACTTGTTGCAAAACAACTGGTGTGGAGGACAGTGGATGTCCACCATCATGAGATTTCCTAGAACTGTTACCATGAGATTTCTCTAGTTTTGGAATCAATGTTCGGCAATTCCAAAGTAATTCAGACCCTGAATGCATACCACGATGTAGCCAGAGGTGGTCTGTCCTATCGTTTGGACAGGATATACTCAGGGAAGGTGATGGTACTTCATGAAACATTTCCCATCAGTTTTGATTCTGTGAGTATGAGAGCTTCAACCTTTTTCCTGACTGGTCATTATGAGGAATAAAGGGAACAATGAAGCAAGGAATATTTGGTTAAACAGTTGAACGAATGGTCTTCAATCAAAATGTGTATGATATCCTTAAAATAGATCAAGGAGTTCACTGCATACTTTGAGGGGAAGTTCATATGATTTAATGGCATTAGAGAGAACTGACTAAAGGATGACTGACATTGGAAATTGAACGTCTGAAGCATTTCATATTTTTGAGTGTTATACAAAAAGTCAAAGGAAGTGGGGGAGATGTCGGAATGAGAGATGGCATCTGTTGGATGCTGAAAAAAAAGGATCTTTCATGAAATGATCGAGATATTGTCTTCGCTGTATTAGTATTGCAACAATGTGCCAATTGAGTCAACATCCCGCACGTTCCCCCCTCAAACCCCATCCCTCCAATCGTATCAAGGACAGAACGCCACCCGGTGCTCACCTTCCAGCCTACCAACATTCGCAAAAACAACATCATCCAAAGACATTTTGTCACTTCCAAATGGAGCCCAACACCCGGGATACATTTATTTCCACTTTCCACAAATTCCCTCCGTAACTAACTGGTGAGGTCCGCACCCCCAAAACAACCCACCCTCCCCTTCCTGGCACTCTCCCCTGTCGCTGCAGGAATTGCAAAACCTGCACCCACTAGCCTTCCTCCCCTCCATCCAAGGTCGCAAAAGAACTTTCCACATCTATCAAGTTTTAAAAACACATCCACCAATATCAATTATTGCACCCGTTGCTCCCAAAGTGGTCTCCTCTACTTTAGAGAGACTGGACGCCTCCTTACAGAGAGCTGTAGGGAACATCTCCGGGACACGCGCACCAATCAACCCCACCGCCCTCTGGCCCAACATTTCAACTGCCCCATCCACTCTGCTGAGGACATGCAGTTCCTGGGCCTGCTCCACCGACGCTCCCTCACTACCCAAAGCCTGGAGGAAGAAGGCCTCATCTTCCGACTTGGGCCACTTCAACCCCAGGACATCAATGTTGATTTCACCAGTTTCCTCATTTCCCCTTCTCCCACCTCACCTTCCTTCAACCATCCAGCTCAGCACCGCCCTCATGACCTGTCCTACTTGCCTATCTTTCTTCCCACCTATCCACTCCACCATCCTCTCCGAAGTGTCACATTCATCCCCATTCCCATTTTCCCATTGTAAGCTTTGCTACCTTCCCCCACCCTCCTCTCTGACCGAACGCCTCCATCCCCACCCCCACTCACCTACTGTACTCCATGCAACTTTCTCCCCACTCCCATCCCTCCATGTATTTCTCCACCTTGCATGCACCCTGCCTTTATTACTGATGAAGGGATTTTTGCCAGAAGTATCAATTTTACTGCTCCTCGGATGCTGCCTGACCACTGTGTTTTTACAGCACCACTCTAATCTAGTCTCTCTTCCCCGGAGCATTCTACAACTGACATGCACCAGAAAATTGTGGTACTGACATTCTTCAGAATATTCTACACCCAACACTTTCTGAAACAATCCAAAAATAATTTTCCCGGAGCATTCTATAATTGACATTGTCTGGAAAATTCTATCACTAACATTGTATAAATGATCCTATGACTGACATTGCCAGGAATATTCTTTCACTGACAGTATTTATGAACGGCCGAATGTCAGTGATTTGAACCAAAGATACGATCCCGAGGGGCAATATCCTTTTGCAAGTAGAAGCAGGTCCAGTTTGGACATTTAATGAAGTGAATACATTTTCCCGACGTTTACATTTCTACATGACAGAGCATCCATCACAATTTAGACTGAAAGACAGAAATTTCCAAACTGCGCTTGTCCTTTAGAAACTGGATGAGAAACCTTCAGGACTGCAAGGTTTTCACCCTCTGTACTTGAACTCTCGGGTGAATGAGTGTGTGGGAATGTTCGAGAAAGTATCTGTTATTGCGTCTCCGTGTGCTTGGTGAGGGAGGTTTTCTTGCGTTTTATGTCATACTTTTGTCATTAAGTCAGACCTTGCAATTTATCATTTCAGCTCCAATTATTTGACCAAGTCCATAAAAGCAATGACACATTCAAAAGTGTCACTGGGTCCTCAAAGAAAAACGGATAATTTGACTCCAGGCTGATATATAATTTGTGTGTTTTTCATTCTCACAGTTAACATAGTGACGATCTACGTCCTTCTTTCTAAAGATTGTGGATTGTCTCCATATGTCAGACATTACCTGGGTGCCATGGCAGTGGCAGATCTACTGGTCATTATCCTCGACTTGATATTAAGACACATTCCTGTTGTTTATTACGAACAGTTTTATTTCATGTATTACATCCCCGTGTGTAATATCCACGCTGTTCTGCTTTATGCAGCCATTGACTGTTCTGTTTGGTTCACCGTCAGTTTCACTTTTGATCGATTTATAGCAATTTGTTGCCAGAAGCTGAAAACTAAATATTGCAGTCAGGAAACGGCGGCAGCGGTCCTTGGAACAGTGACAGTGTTGAGCAGTTTAAAGAACATTTTCTGGTACTTTATGTTCACAGCTAAGTATTGGCTGGAATACTTCCCCTGGTTTTGTGATGTAAAAAAAACTGTTCGTTACTCCAGAGTCTGGAATGCAATTGAGTTCCTACACCACATTCTAACACCGGCTCGCCCATTTCTCCTGATATTGCTGCTCAATGTTTTCACCGTCAGACACATTTTGGTGACCAGCAGAGCCCGCATGAGACTCCTGGCTCACAATAATGTGAAAGCTCAGTGTGACACAGAAATGAGAAATCGACAAAAATCTGTTATTTTACTGTTTGTGATCTCGGCAAATTTCATCCTGTTGTGGTCAACGTTAATGGTGTATTCTATATGGTACCGGATGCATCTTATTGGGTTTAATGCTATTTTTCTACATAGATTTGTGACGGAATTAGGCTTCATAATGCAGCTCCTCAGTTGCTGCACAAACACTGTGATTTATGCTGTAACCCAGAAAATGTTCAGAAATCAGCTGAAGAATGTGTTGAAATATCCCTTTGCCCAAATTCAAAAATCAATTACATTCCCTCAAAAATCAATACCTTAAGGTCTTTCTCGATTCAGTTCATTGTTTCAACAACAAAACAACCTGCCACCGTGATAACCGATTGAGGATCGTGCTGTTTTGTCAAATCTTATCCCACAGGAAATTATAGGGACACATTTCAAAGCTTCTCACAATTCAGGGACCATTAAGCAAAGAAGCATCCCAATATCTGCATGGTTCACTTCAAATTGTAAACAATAAACGTGTTTATTAAGAAGTTCCAAGCAGCAGAGTGAGCTATATTGTTATTTCTGTTTGTGTTGAAGAAGCTGAGCTGGAGAGAGACTGACTCAGCACCAAGTCCTGGACCTCAGGGAAATTAAGAGTAACGGAGCTGATCTCAGGTGATTAATTTAAGTCACTCCATCTCTACTTTCATCTCTGGGTCACTCAGATCGATCTGGCCTTCGGCAGAATTCAACTCATTCGCTTTGTCGGTTTCTATCCATATCTCCTTCCAGCGCTCACACTGTCCCTCT